>NW_010200151.1:744-2474 GCF_000695765.1 Mesitornis unicolor | reverse complement strand
ACCTAGTAGCTATGCAGTATGTATTTGTTACGCACACCCTTACACAGACATAGAATGAAACTTAGTGAGATGTCACTTCTAGTTCACTTTTCTTTGATTTAGCATTGCATTTTGTCTTACTTCATCAGATGAGTATGCCTTCATTACCTTTCTGGCTTTGTTGCTGTGACAGGAGAAGCTTCTGGCCATTCTGAGAGGGTGTCAACTGATACCAAAAGGTATCTGTAGCCATTTTGTCTTGGTAATTCAGAAAAAACAATTTTTCAGTAATCTCCAGGGGAATTTCCTTGCCTAGTGGTTCCTGAGGGCAGACTTTTTCTATTTGTGGGATTATTCTTTAAACAAGTGGGACATTTTGCTGTTACAAATTTCACTATCCCAGTCATCCCTACACATATAATCATTTCTTACAGACTAGAAATCATTGCCTAACTACCTCAGTGCGTTTCTTCATGTCTCTTTTCAACAATCTTAGTCCTCATCTGTGGTGAAACAATGACTCAGTTTGCTCATGTTATTAACCAACCTTTCCCATTTATGGTTGCTTTTAACGATGATGCTAATTATTGATCTACCCGCTATAATTAGGTTTCAGAATTGGGAGCTTTACCTGTTTTACTGATACCAATGCAAGGATGCGTCGTTCTGCCACCTCTTTAGAAGTTTTATCAGCCAATCAATTACCTACGTTTACTGTGGTTTGTCATTTATTAACAGTTCATCTTTCAGAATTTGTCTTCTTGAATACACATGTTCAATAGTCTGCAGGGAATCATGGTACAAGGGTTCAGAGTCCATTACCTCTGAGTTCAAGAATATTGCTGGGTTGATCACTGTAGTAATTTTAAGTTCCACATCATCCTGTTACAACAGGACAACTTGAGCATGTGGCTTGGGACAGCCAATGTCCCCCCTTTTGCTATTATCCAGTTGTTTGAAAAAAAATAGCCAACAGCTCTCCTCTGTTCTCCCAGGGCAAGGTGTTGTTGCTCATGTACAAACAACTTGAAAGGTTTGGACAAATTGAGCAGTCTCAATGCAGGTGCTGACATCAAAGCCCTTTAAAAAAAATAGTCTTAAAGGCTACTTGGCATTCAGGGGTCCATATTAGGTGGTTCTTCTTTGATCCCTTGAAAGTTTCATAACAGGGTTTGCAATAGTTGAGAATCCAGTCTGCACCATCCAAACATGCCTAGAAATGCTTTCAGCTCTTGTACAGTTCTTGTTTCTGGCATCTGGCAAATTGCTTCTTTTCGGTC
Organism: Mesitornis unicolor; assembly: GCF_000695765.1. NCBI lineage: Eukaryota > Metazoa > Chordata > Aves > Mesitornithiformes > Mesitornithidae > Mesitornis > Mesitornis unicolor. The sequence goes on along the minus strand of NW_010200151.1, from coordinate 1,215 downwards.
AGCTCCCAGTCTGCATTGTCCCTGTGAAATCTCAAAACCCAGATAAATTAATCTCTTTTCCTACCTGGGCTTTGCTTTTTGACACATAATATCCTCCTTGTCCCAGGAAATTCAGTAGGCTTATAGACAACTGCAGACACTCTCCCCGAGTCTTGGCAGCCAACAAGATGTCATCCGCATTCTGCAATGCCATTCCATCAGAGTTGTCTTTTTTCCATATTTCTAGCTCCTTTGCCAAGTGGTTGCCAAATATCGACTATTTTTGAACCTTTGAGGCAGGGCCATCCAGGAAGTTGCATTTTGCATGCAGTAGTGGGGTTTTTCTCACTCAAAGGAGAATATCGCTTGGCTATCTTTGTCTAGAGATATGCAGAAGAAAGCATCCCTGAGATCAAGTACAGTAAACCACTTATGCTTTTCCTTTTAAGAAGTCAGCAAGGTATATGGATTAGCCACTACTGGGTGAATATC
>NW_010200151.1:0-569 GCF_000695765.1 Mesitornis unicolor | reverse complement strand
ACTTTTTTTTTTCTTGCCAGTTTAGTTCCAGGTTTTAGAGCAACCTTTACTGGTTCCACTAGTTTAGACTGACCTGGGATTCTTCTTGCCTGTAACAGAGGTGTTACTGCATCCTTTACTTTTGTAGGAATTTCTTCCTCTGGTCTCTGTGTATTCTACAACGTAAAAAATCTCGCCTCTACAGCTTTTGATTCAGGTATTAGTAATTGCACTTCTCCATTCTTAAAAGCAATCTGTGCATCTAATTTGCTCAATAAACCTCTTCCCATCAACGACATCAGGCATTCCAGCATATATAAAAATTGATGCATTATCCAAATTTAGCTTAAATTTTAGATGCTGCAAAAAGGGCCAATTTTCTTATTTCCCTATGGCATCAACAACATTCACAGTTTCACAATGAAAATTTTCTTTGTAAGCATTAAGCACAGAGCAAGTAGCTCAGGTATCAACTAAAAATTCTAATTCATCATTCCCCACCCTCAAGGTAACCAGGGGTTCAGCTGGGAATGATTCCCCTGTCCCTTTCAGGCCACACCATTTAATGTCATTAGTTTAATAGCCTGCAA
>NW_010200150.1:0-7121 GCF_000695765.1 Mesitornis unicolor | reverse complement strand
TCGAGGAATTTTAGTACAAAAGTAATCTCAATCTTTTTTATAAGCTGAAATTGAAAATTTCAGGGGTTGGACTGGGTGATCTCCAGAGGGCCCTGCCAACTCCTGATAGTCTGTGATTCTGTGATTCTGTGATCCAGTTCACAAAGAACAATAAATTTAGGTTCAAAGCCACATCTTTGGTCACATAAGGACCTTTTGTTTTGAGTTCCAAATCCCTATCAGACATCACTTCCTCTCTACAATCACCTCCAAGTATCATTCACCACTATTTCTTTCAGGATTTCCCCTTCCCATTTTACTTCGATTTATTTCCAAGATAGAGCATTAGTTTACAGTCTTCTGAATTCTATTATCATATGTCCTAATTGATACAATCCTTTTTTATTTTCAATCAGTCCCCACTAAGATTTCCATTTCCTCCTAATTTATAGCTGAACTGCAAGCTTTGTCATGTAGATTATTTTATTTTTCAAAAACACTACTGAAGATGTAATTCCAAATGTTAATTCATGCAGGTGTCAGTATCTCACTGCTATTAGTTTATGGTGTTTTACATAGCCCACAGTCCACTTTTACAAACTGTGTGAAAAACTACACGAATCTGAAATAAGTTTTGAAGGGATATAATAAAAGTCTGAGTAAAATCCATATATAAACACATGCACTCTCATTTAATACTTTCATTCACCCATTTTACAATGCAAAAAACAAAAGAGCTGAGTAACTTTTATAGTATTAGAATAAATTTCATAATACAGAAAGGACTGATAATTGCCAACATTTCGCTGTTTCCATGGAGTGACTGATATCCTTTCAGCTTCTTTTCACAGTTTTACTAGTCTAGAAATTAAGATTCCTGGAGCACTAAAGCTAAGTAATGGCTTGTTACATTTAAAAAGTGGTTATACAATCCTGTGTTATTTACCTAGTTTAATAGTCTAAAATGTACATTCCCTGTACCACTGGATTCCTGCATACTCAGATTTCCCACAGATGACCTTATTTCTTGTCAAGTTCTTCTCACTTTCTAATTGTTCTGGAATCGCCCTTTATTTCTTATTCCTAAAAAGAAGCTTTCAAACTCAGCTATTTTAAATAAGATTAGTATCATCCCCTTCAGTCTTTCCAGTATTTGTTTTTTCCCTATGATGTTGTAAGAAAATCCTCATTATCTTAACCCCTTTGGCTAGCATTAATCTATTTCTCTTTTCATATGGCCTTATCTTTCCCCTACAAGCTTTAACTTGGAATATTCTTGTCTGGCTGCCTCTTCTCTTTCCCCTTTCCACAACCATTCAATAGCGATTCCTTATCTTGTCTTTCAGTGCCAGAAGCTACCAACAGCTGTGACACATCTCAGGCAAAAGGGACGGCATGCAAACATGCTCTCGCTCCGTGTAGGTGAGCGACGTAAAATAATATCAGAAACTATTAGTTTTAATTATTTTTTTTTCAATGCAACCTCTTGGTAAGACTGAACCTGACCTGCTAAACACCAACCAGTCTCAAAAATCTACGGATCGAGGTTGACATAGCCGTAATAATTATTTTTGGGAAACATTCTCTAGGATTATTTATTAGCTATTCTTCAGATTAACTATTTTGGCCATTGTGCACACTGTCAGTGTGTTTTAGATCATTTTGGCCCTAATTAGAATACTACGACCTGAAGCATGTTAAAGAATAACTAAAAAAACTATGGCCCATCGCAGTGACTGACAGGAATAAGAAAGCTCCCTGACAATGTCCACACTAGCTCCAGTTATGGGCCTGGCTATTTGCTGAATACTGACATATGTACAAACTGTTAGGGATCAAGAAACCCTCACTAGGAACCAAAGGGAAGAGCGAAATCAAATATGCAACTCAGTTTTACCCTGAGCAAAGGACTGGACTATGTGACCTTCAGAATTTCCTTCAAACCTACATTTATCTGTGAGGCTAGTTCACATAATTTCAAAAGTACTTTGGAGTCTCTTCACAAAAGTGAGTCTGAAAGTAAAATGTTAGCCCTAAGGCACCATCCTTAAAATCCAATCTTGAATTTATTATTACGTCTGGTGACGTGAACACAATGAACTACTGTCAAATACGAAAGAACCCCAACATTTTAGTATGCTTTTATACATTTTTTACAAATAATCTCTATTAAAATCATAAATGAAGCTGCTTCATCTCTGGTCTTCTGGGACCGCGCAACATCTGAATCCCGCACACCACATCATACCAGGGGAATGCTAAAACATAACCAAAGCATGAGTATAACCTCCTAATTTATGTGATCTTCCAGGGACAGCCACCAGTTGTAGAAGTTAATTTGGAACAAAAAAATCATCCAGATAACTGTTCTCATCCAGCTGATGTTGTAAACCATTCCAGCTTCCAACCTCACCACCGTTTCCCAGAGGTTTCACAATTCCACCTTTACAACTACTTCCTACCCATCCAGAGCAGAAACTAAAAAGATCTAAAAAACAACCATTTTTTTTCTAAATGGAGAAATAAACAAGGACTGCTATGAAAAACACATTTTCTTAGTGTTGAAACCACAGAAAGCAGGATCCTGTTGTTCTCATCAACTTCCCAAACTTACAGGTGGAGGCATGACTGGCCTTTTGGTAGCTGGATATCAACACTTTCCACAAAAATATAGGAAATAATCTAAGGCACTTGTAAAGAAATAAGAAAGACACCATCTATGTAAATTTAATTTATTAAAAAAAATCAGAAGATACTGTTTCATATCATTAGGAAATTCATTTAAACATTATAACGGCATATTTCTCAGTGAGATGGCATTGATTTGGTCCAGATGACCGTGGATTTGTACATGAATGGAACTCAAAATTGTTAAGAAATGTAAAATTGAGAGCTGTGTGTTTATGGCTTTTGGGAAATAGAAATATGGACTCCAAGGCTGCAGGGGACACCTGTGCAGACAAAGACGTTTACGTATGAGGTCTGGCCGCAGTTCAAAATTCACGCTACTAAATGTTCACCTGGGAGAACGAGGACAAATTCAGCGGTGGCAAATGCCAGGGTGACTGAAAACGGGAGGGGAAATTTGTAGCGTTTTACCGAATACGAAGCAAACACAAGTAAAATAATGCCGTGATTGGTCATTAGAGCTATTCAGCGATACAAATGAAGATTAAGTGAATAAAGAGTGCTCCCAGCACCGCTGCCACTCAAAAGCGCAGAGAAAAGGTCACCGGTCCATCTGTTCCTTTGGCAGAGGTGACAACCAGCAGACACGGATTACTCCCTCCTAACAGTATTTAACGTTCCCTAATCCTCAGACCAAACAGAAGCAATCCCCTAAAAATCCAAGGGACAATTTAAGGCATTTCTATGCTATTGCAGAAACAGCGGGCCAGAACGAACACGGTCATTATTTTGTGGTAAAAAGCACTGATTTCAGTGGTTTCTGATAAGCTACGTCCTCCAAATGAAAGTGTAAATGATTTATAGTATCATTCGACTCAGTTGTCCCTATGTAGACAACTATTTCCATTTCTCTGAGCTTACAGTGAGGTTTATTTTAAATATTTTAAATGAGAAAATGCACAACGTACATTGAACTATTTATTTTCATAATTTCACTTGTTAACACATTTGAATTCATAAATGAAAGTATTTCAGTGCTGTTTACAATTCATGTGATCCCAAAGACTTCTCATGTAGTTTAGATTAAGGTAGCGCCGCATTTGAGCAGACTTCAGTGCATTCAGAGATGGCAGAGCTATTAAAAACGTAGTAATCATTTGTGACAGTGAAACCACTGCAAAGAGAAAAAGAAAACCTTGATTAAATCACACCTGTGCCTTTCTCTTTCTTACACTAATGAGTACCTAACTTGTAACTGTGCTTTTATATCAACAGAATAAATAGTATTTGCTATAAAATATCCAGATTTCACTGAGAATTTGATTTTTAAGAGCGTGTGTGGCTTTTTCCAGTCGTTCCTGTGCTTAAAATGCCAAGAGTCCCAAACCAGAGAGCACGAAAGGCTCCCCTCACTTCACTCCTACTGACATCAGTGGAAATTAAATACCAACGCAAGCAAAGCTTGACAAGCCCCATCACGAAAATCTCCAAGGTTACTGCAGATGCATTAACTCCTAATATTTCTAGATGTTTTAGACACCTGCTTTGGTGTCTAAAGAAGGATGGAGCAGAATTGGAAGCTTCATTTCAAGCAACTGGTACCGAATGGGCTGGATTCAGCTCCTGAAGTGCCAATTTGGGGACATCTCCATTCCCACTGGCCTAAATAAAGGCTCCTAGGACTGTTTAGGTCTTGCTCTGAGCCTGGTCAGGGATCTCGGTGACCACGTAGGTCTGCTGTGCACCAGAAAAAGGCGTCCAACCTGCTGATGGCCAAACCTCTGTGTGTTCATGGGCAATGCCATACATCTGAGAGCACTGAGCTGAACCCAAAGACTCGGTTTTAGGCAAAAATACCAGCTATGGAAAAAGATGGAATACGACTTTCACATATAAATATGCTACTTAAAGTAAGTATCTCCTAAGAAGGAGGAGATAGGAGTTTACAGTCATACTTAGCCTGAGGAAACTTAAGCCCGTATTTTCTCTTTCCTGGGGTACTGCCTTCAATAACAGGCTCATGTGAAATGTGGGTGTCTTTTGACATGGCTTTGAAACTACAGCAAATAATAAGGAAGCAAGATTTATGGGGTGAGCAGAAGTAACTGAGAGGAAACCCCACTTTGTTCTGGGGGTTAAAATGAATGCCTCCTGACTGAGGGAACACCAGGCTCTGGGCAATGTACACATTCATGGGGTACTGCCTTCAATAACAGGCTCATGTGAAATGTGGGTGTCTTTTGACATGGCTTTGAAACTACAGCAAATAATAAGGAAGCAAGATTTATGGGGTGAGCAGAAGTAACTGAGAGGAAACCCCACTTTGTACTGGGGGTTAAAATGAATGCCTCCTGACTGAGGGAACACCAGGCTCTGGGCAATGTACACATTTAAATTCACGTACACATTTAATTCACGTCCTACCTTAACCCACTGCAATTTGGTTTCCTGCCTACACTCTACCATCACAGCAGTGATGGGGCTTGCAGAAGTGAATGGGGCATGGATATGTCCTGCCTTTTATGAGGGAGACCTTTTTTATTCATAAAACCAGTGGAGGAAAAACAGTGAAAGCTGATGGCACAGAGCAAAGGGAGAGGAGAAACAGATTTAATGAGAATTCCTAACACAGAGGAATTACGTGCGAAGTAGAGCGTAAAGCTGGGAATACTGGGCTCCTCATGGATCTTCAGCCATTTGTGTGACTTGACTGATGAGGACACAAAACCAGGAATTAAAAACAGGGATTCTGTTTCTTTGTCCAGACCTGTGCATTTCTTGGGCTAGCCAAAATAAAGTCTGGCTTTTTCTTTTGCTTTTGGGTTGGTTTTTTTCACTTTTAATTCCTACAAAGCTTCTGTGTTTGTTTACTTCACCTATTTTATGCCCCAGAAGGGATAAACTGTAAGCTTAGAGTACTAATAAGACTGGAGCTCTGTGAAAGTGCAAGCTTCTGGGAAATCTGAGGGTTTAGCTGAAAGAGTAATGCAAGGAGGTAACAACCCAGAGACAACATGAAGTGCAGGGAGAAAAGAAAACAACAAAAAAAGCAAAACCCATGCTCAGAGCCAGGATAATTTCAAGGGAAGCTTAAGTACGTCTAAACCTTGTGCGACGAGCTGCAAACCAAGAAGCCTGCTTAGTATCTAGCTGTGAGCTCCATCAGGGCAACGTGACAACTTCTAACCGAGAGCTACGAGTTACAAATACCAAACCTGCTGAAATGGACGGTGTGGCCTGAGGGGCTGTCTTAGGAGAGGAACAGTGTGTGATCATCCTTCGGGTTAGCATGCACATGAGGTATTCTCTGATCAACGCAGCACTTTGTGTCTTCGCCACTGCATCGCTACTACCATGAGCAATGTGGGTTTGCTACGGGAACAGAGGAGAATACGGGGACTCTTTCTGCCTGGATGCTAAAGGGATCCCTGTCCTGAAATGTCAGGATTCACGACTGTATCGCAGTTATTTTATGTATTTTATTTATTTATGCATTTTGAATTAATCTGTGTAACAGACAGAAATACTTTCTAAATCTTCATTATTTCGGCTGATACGGAATCCAATTTCCTCCCCGTGTAAAGGCTCATATAGGCTTCTCTTCAGAATACCACAGCAAATCTCTTTAATTCGCCAAAAAGATTACCTTTAAGTAATGGTATTCACTCTTAATATGTACAAAGACACGAAACATAAGCTCAAAACTCGATAACTGAGCTGTGAGGAAAGTCCTAGGTTGGTATCAGACATGTTACAATGATCCATGTTTATAAGGTTATGCAATTCACAACATTCTGTGCTGCTAGAGAAATAATATTGTTTAATTGAGATCTTAGTTAGAAAAAATAGACCCTACGTCATCAAAAATACCCACACTGATTTTAAGGCAAGATTATTTTCTAGGTTCTTCTATACCCAACTCTTTGAAGTGAAATACTGTGGCTGAAGTACACGTGCAATAGAAAACAGACCTCAGAAATGTGAAAAATCCTTTGACACTATGCCACAGCATGACTGTAAGATATAAAAAAAATGGCTATTACCAACCTCTGAAATTTATTAGTGTTTTAGTAGATCACCGAAACAACCTACACGCCCACTTCTCATCTCATTCCATCTCAGTAAATGATAAATGCTGTTGTTAATATGACTTTTTTGTTCTATTTTTAATAACCTTTGCTATGTATACTCACAACCTTCAGAGCCACCTATTCTTCCACAGCTCATAATACAACAAGTATTATCTTCCAATACTTCGTAATTTAATGCCTTCTACTTAGGAAGAAACTCCCTGACAGTGGCTGTCATCTTAAATGACTGTCAACTTTGTGTTCAAACACATATCAGAGATTTAAAATGTTTGGTGAAAGGAAAAAAAATTAGAGATTAAATACAAATCCAAATTTACAGAAAATCGAGAACTAAGAAGAACCTATTCCTATAGCAGTTGTGTCAGTCATAGCCAAACAGCAGACAACTGCACCTAAAGAGATTTGGACAGGCTGAACCGATGG
>NW_010200149.1:3728-3977 GCF_000695765.1 Mesitornis unicolor | reverse complement strand
GACGTACACGGTCTTCTTCTCCAGGGACGGCGTCAACAGGTAGGCCTCAACCGCCCGCGGGGGACATCTGGATGGGGGCACAAGTCCTAAGAGGGCCTGGGGTCTTGACAAATATCCAGAGAAACCTGGCCAGGCTGAAGCCATGGGCTGAGGCCAGTGGGATGAGGTTCAGCAAGACCAAGGGCCGGGTCCTGCCCTTGGCTCACAACAACCCCATGGACGCAGCAGGCCTGTGCGCCAGGGTGCGCG
>NW_010200149.1:2996-3679 GCF_000695765.1 Mesitornis unicolor | reverse complement strand
TCCCAGGAGGCAGCAATGTGCCCTGGTGGGCAAGAAGGCCAAGGCCATCCTGGTGCTTGTGTGTGTGCTGGTGGCAGCTCAGCTTCTGAGGGGTCTCAAACAGGGACCTCTATTTAACTGACAAATGAGCAGATGTATTGGATTAATGAGAGAAGGTGAGACCCCATGGTTATCAAAGCGAGCTGCTCTCCGTCCTGTGTCACATCGAGTCTCCAGTTTTACTGGTTTGAGGGAAATGAGAGCACCACCTCTGAGGAGCATCGAGAAGAGCGTACATTGAAAGTTGTGGGGCAGTCAGCAAAGATATTAATTGGCCCTAGAAAAGTAACTGATGCATAAACTTTAGTGCATGAGTTCAGGGGTGTCGTGGTTTGGGGCTGGGCTGGCCACTAAACCCTGGCCAGACGCTCTCTGTGAACCCCTCTGCCCTCCCCACAAGGGAAGAGAAAAGAGAGCAAGGGAGAGAGACTTTATGGGATGGAAAAGAAAATGAACAGGTTTAATGAAACAATAATACTGATACTGCAGGATAATGATGGAAATAGGAAATAATGGGATATATACAGATAGATACAAATATAGATACAAAACCAGTATAAAGTCTCCCCTCCAGTGACGATGACGGCACCAGAGGCTCTGGGAGCACTGGAAAAGTCCCCGTGCGGAGCCAGCAGCAGTGGCAG
>NW_010200149.1:0-2886 GCF_000695765.1 Mesitornis unicolor | reverse complement strand
TCAGAGGCAGGCGAAGCAGCAGGGTCTGCTGGGCCTTGGGCCATTGCAGGGGTGGAGAGGGAAGGAAGGGTCCAAGCTGGAAGGGTCCAGACCCTGGGGATCCCTGGGCTTTCCACTGAATATGGGGTGTGTGGGATGCAATAGGTACATGGTGAGCCAGTGGCCTTGTGATGGTCACTTGTAGCAGCACATCCTGGAAACCCATGGTGCTGGTTTCAGCAAGTTCAGCCACTGAGAAGAGACTGAGCTGAGAAGTCAAATCAGTCAATAGGAAATGAGTTCTGCTGAGCTCAAACCAGGACACATTTGCAGCCACCGCCACCACTAACACCAGAACAGGGCCCTGTGCTGTGCCATGGTGATCCTGAACTCTTCAACGTTTATAAAGCGCTTTGAGATGTGTTGATGGGCATGAAGGGCCCAGGATGTGATGGATCACTGTTGTAATCACATCTTCATGATTTTAATTGTCTTAAACACAGCAGAGCTGCCACACACAGCTGGGTTGAGTCACCTTCTAACCCAGCCTTTTCGTGTAAGGAGCAAATACTGATATTCTGAAAAATACCTAAAATAAGTAGGAATCACCAGTAAATAAATAGTAAATTAAGAGCTTTTAAATAGTGGTGTGTCTGAGGTTAGAAAAGCTGTAAAAATCCTCACCCTTAGACTTCAAAATAGTTTTTCTTCCAAGATTTCCAGTCCTGAGTAGCAGAGGGATGCTTTAATCCCGTTCCCAACCAGATGCACGCCTTCCTTAAGAGTCTCCTGCAGCAGAAAATGATATATTCATTTATAATATATATGTTTTATATCTATTATATTACGCTATATAATAATAGAGACTGTGTGTTAAAATAACTAAAGAAATCAATAGATAAAATGAAGGATTTTTCCAGCAGGAGGCTCAAAACACCGCCTGCAATTGGGACCTTTTGGGTACCCCCCCCGTAGCCTTGCGAACTCGGGAGCTAAACCGAAGGTGTTTTGACTTGAAAACAAAGCTCCTGTGGACTTTTGGAGTAGTTTATTTTTGCAAAAGAAGCTGTTTCTCTCTTCACGCCAAGAAATATCGGAGTTGACGTTCACCTCGGGGGAGGCAAGGGGGTTGTCAGACAAATTACCGCACACCCGGAGCGCGGCGACCCCCGTAGCCTTGCGAACTCGGGAGCTAAACCGAAGGTGTTTTGACTTGAAAACAAAGCTCCTGTGGACTTTTGGAGTAGTTTATTTTTGCAAAAGAAGCTGTTTCTCTCTTCACGCCAAGAAATATCGGAGTTGACGTTCACCTCGGGGGAGGCAAGGGGGTTGTCAGACAAATTACCGCACACCCGGAGCGCGGCGACGGCCAGCGGAGGGGGATTCGCCCGACGGCGCCGCCGAGGCCGACCCCAACGCAGGGGGCACTCGGCTGTTTCGGGGAGCGGCCTTAAAAATAGCGGTGTGTGTTTTGAACTCCGTCCTCGGGGGGTGGGTTTTTTTTGTGGTTCGATTCAGCCCTTTCAAAGAAAAGCCCTTTTGGAAGGGATTTGGGCTTCGTATCGGAGCGCGACGGGTGATGGGACGCTCGGCCTTCGCTTGCTGGTAAGGTTGGTTGGAAATAGAATAAAGGCAAGTCAAAAAGGCAAAAACAAACCTTCAGGCTGTTAGGAAAGCAAGAGCCCTTGCATGCCTAGAAGTTTCTGGTTGAGATTTGGGGTTTAAAAGGGAGATATTCTGTAAGGTTTGCTGATGGTAGCAGAGCCGTGATGAGAAAATGGGTGAAAATAGAGGGGTTTAAAATATATAGAATCTGTTAGGAGACGTGTAACTCTTAGAGTACATTTGATTTTGCTTATTTTCTGTGAAAATATAATGAAATATAATAGTACGGTACATAACGCATGGGTTTCAGTGGGTGTTGCTCTTCGAGGTATAGACACAGAGACCATCAAAGTCCATCCTGCCCTAGGGTACTGCTCCAGAAGAGAAAGGAGCCACTTGATGTTATAAGCTCACTGAAAGCAATCCCTCTTATATACTCAAGTAGTAACATCTAAAAAAAGGCTGAAATTAAAGATTTAAATGCAGCCTTTCCCAATGTAATGGCTCCATCTCTGCCTTTTTGAGCTGGTTCCCATTTTACTGCTGGGACGCTGCCCCTTGGGAACGGGTCCATCCTTGGGTGCTGCTTCATCTCCAGCATCCTCCATCCACAGCCTGTTGAAACTTGAATTTGCCATCATTTTCTTGTAATTATTTAGGTACAGGGTGGTCTACAGGTGAGATATTGGCTCCATCCCCATCTTTAAAGCCCTTTGAACCAGCAGCGTCTGCATCCGGATGTCACCCATATTTAATTGCAAAGGGATTTACAGTAACAGATGTGTATGTGTGTGTATATATATGTATATATATATAAAAATATAGATAGATAGAGACAAATATATATAAAAAATCTATTTCTATTTATATATACATATAAAAATGCATATGGAAATATATATATATATATTTAGCATTTGAAAAATGGGCCAGATTTGTTAATTCAAAATGGACTATGAACGAAGAATAGAAAGATTACAATACTAAAATAGTCATAATTATAATAAGAAATGTTTATATGGTTATAGATTTCTCTGTAGCATTTTAGGTGAGACACAACCGCCCAAAACACCATTCGGGTTTTGATTGCAGCCTTTGAAATCTCCAAGGAGTGGGTCCTGATTTGTAACTTACCCTTTGGAACCATTTTTGGCCAATAAACGCACTTGAAAGCTCTTGTATTTCAGAAAAAAGAGTAAAAACAAGAAGAATATATTGGCACAAATGGCAATGTTAGGGCTGAAGGTTAAACCCTTTGACGAATTGGTTCTCCTCCTCCTCTACACACCAGAGGGCTGTGCT
>NW_010200148.1:18422-37565 GCF_000695765.1 Mesitornis unicolor | reverse complement strand
TTCCAATCTCTAACATTCTGTGATTCTGTGAAATGAACATCTCTAAAATCATACCTCTCAGAACCTCTTTCTCGTGTGATTTTAAAGCATCAAATTACTTTAATTTGGAATAAAACACTGTTAAATTAGACCATTTTCAGTGCAAAAACAGTCATTCCAATTTTCAATTAATTTTAGATCTTTTTTTTTCTTTACACATTTGTGACCCTCCAATTATGTGGCAGACATCACTATGAACTTTAGAAAGATCAATACATTACCATTACTTCGGGGTGTTTCCAAATAACAAAATAACTCAAAACAAAATTTCACAGTAGTAAAGAATTTGAGCCTTACAGCTGTAAGTCTTCTCAATGAGTCTATGCATTTCCCATCACTGTTCTGTGTTAATCATAAATTGCTCTACATACAACTGAAACACTCCTTGACTAATACTAATGTTACCTTCCAAAAACCCAAGCATCTACAGTTCCTAGAAAAACTGTCTAACACTGATTACAAGAATATGAAAAAATCTGAGGCCTCTGAAAACTCACTAGAATTTTCCATAAATACTTTATTTTTCCCTAATTACTGTTTTAGAGGATTTGTGTTGTTTTGTAGCAATAATGACGCCTGTGAAGAACAGTGAGAGATTGGACAGAAAAGAGTCTTCGCAGCTGACTACTGAGCTAGCTACAGAATCCATCTCACCTCGGACATGTTTCAGAAATGAATAATAGGAATGACAGTCAAGACTATGAGCATCTACTTGACAGAAAATTTGCTGGCTCAGAAAAACCCTCAGAAGAAACTTCATCATTGGAGAGGAAAGGAAATTTAAACCTAAAACATGTTAGATGTTACTGAAAAAGATGGCAGACTTCTACTATTTGTTTTTTTTGTGAAAGGAAAAACAATTCTTTCCGTTTCTTTCTTCTGCACAAAGAATAGGAAGATACAGTGATGGAATAATGTTGGGGGTTTTTTTAACAGTATTTTACATATAGCCATCCAGAAAGTTAAATTTAAATGTTTCTCAATCCTTCCCTACAATATTTTTATTCTTATTTTAAGAAAACGTTTCATTACTTATAAAGGGATAGCTAACGGGTACCGAGAGCTGCAACTTTTAGTGGGACTGCCTCTCTTTAAATATTGCAATTTTTTTTTTAATAGGAAAGACAGACTTTGCGTAGCAGTAAGCAAATTAAAACAAGTCAACCAATTCCAGCACTTCAGCTAGTTCATCTAACACAGACCAGCTGATTATAGCCCTCAAATAAACCAGTTTTTTAAATACAAAGCATTCCATAGTTAGACTGTGAGAATCCCACTGAGAGCTTATTAACTCTCACACATATGACAGATTCCAGGAAACCAGAAAAAAAAAACTGTAGTAAGAGACGTAGGTCAACAATTCTAACAGTTCTTCACACACAATAAGAAAATCTTTTTGCCTCTGTTACCATTACATAGCATCCTGAAACACTTACCATGTACTGTCCCAGAGAATTTATTACCTTTCAAGTAGAACTTTTGAGCAGAGACAGACACTAATGTCTCTCAAATAGACAGAAATGCTGAGTAAGTCAACTCAAAAGATCTCAACTGAAATAGCCATCATCTTGGTTTATTGGAGTCCCGAACCCATTTAGACCTGTCATGCCTTTGAAGCGCCCCATTGTTGGTAGACACGTCATTATATGAAGTTTTATCTGTGCATACAGCTGTGCTGTAGTTGCTTTCTGCAGTCACATGAAAATGGCTTATGCTGCTTTATCATTGAACATGGCAAGAACAGTCATACCAATGCATGCAACAGCCATTAAGTGCTCAATAACTTTATTTAGACAAATATTTCATACTAGACACATAACAGAGGCTTCCTGACAGCATGTTCTAACCTATTTCATTTATCACACCAAGAAATCAGGAGCAATCCATGCACTAGCCGTGACTGAATTTAATACTTGAGTGTATGTGAATTGATTGAGGCAGAATAAGGCCACTGCATGGAGACTGGAATCTTCCCAGTCAGTAATTTAACTACTGGAAATAATTTGGAATAGGGCAAGCATCATCAGTATCAGTCTAGGTTAAGAATGCTAACTGGAAAGCATAGAGAACAACAAACAAAGCATGCAAAGCAGCAGAACAGCTAGTTCATTTGTCCACATAAACCTCTATGATAATGTTACACTTCTATGTAATTGCAAGGTCTCGTTCTAGAAAACACAATAGTTAATGGAATGAAAATATACCTTTTCCTTCTAAGCAGCCCTTCAAGGCTGAAAACAATGGAGCAAATCACACTGTTCTTTGGTTTTGTTGCAACTCTGACTATTAGTAGCAGCTCATTGTTAAGAATCTCTTTCTCCTACCATAGCATTTCAGAGATACCAAGTCACAGACATTACTGGACAAGTCAGACACTTCCATACTGGAAAAGCTTCTTGGCTACATAGTGTGGTGGGGTTTTTTTCTTACCTCAGCTCTGCAGGGTTTTTTTCCAGCAGCTTCTAGAGCTTCAGATGGTCTCTATAAATTATTCCTTCCTTCAACAGAGAAATTAACAGTTTCTTTGTGGAAAACAGTACGTCCAAACAAACAAAATAAATTGGAACAGTATAAGTAGAATGAAAAATGCTAAGCATAGATTTGATGACAAATGACAGTTAGCCAATACAATGAAACCCTTAAAAACAATGTTTTCCCTGGCCTAACACTTAATTAACCTCTAAAAGTTTCCAAATTTGAATTAACTAATGGGTAACAAGTAGTCATTGCATCATGGGAATTTTCTTCTTTTCTGAACTATAACATACTGATAACAAGTACCACAGCTTTTCTGTATGAAAGTACAAGGTGAATTAAAAGAATAAGCTCTTTGTGTTCTGTTCGTCTGTAGCATTAGGTAATCAGACATAAATTTATTCTTCCACAACTCTATGCATCGATTGCTTGAATGAAATTCATTGCTAGCAGAGACTTTCTTTTCTGATTATATTAAAGCACAAGAATGCTTTATTTCATCTCCTCAGTTTGCTCTATCCACAAAACAGTTTTAAAGAGTCTGTCTAAACTCTAGGGAAATCACTGTCTGTAACAGAAAACATAAAATTACTCTGGCAGAAAGCACTCCCTACTTCATCTTCTTCAACTGTAAGCCTCCTTTCACTAACAAAGTAATCAAAGAGATTAGTAGGGGCTTTTTGGTTAAACATGACCAGAATTCAGGCAAATGTCTCCAAGTACATAACCTGCAGGACTATTCCCATGTAAATTTGACGCTTAAGATCTTGTATTTTTCAAGACAGCTGAAACAGACAAGCACACATCACATCAAGTTTTTATCTAACTTTGGAAAAGAACAGACAACTTGCTACTTCTGATGCACCTTTCTAATGATCTTACCACTCTTCACCCCCACCACCCTCCCAAATGTTACTGTCTCTATCTTCATTATCTTTAAACAGTGACAAGGAAGCTGGGAGTGGGACAAAAAAAAAAGGGAGGGGAAAGGAAAAAGGTAAAAAAACCACTCAAAATTATCACGAACTTAATACATCAGTCTGTTAGAACATTAAAAAAAAAGTAAGATTAAAGAAGTTTTGACCTCTTCCTTAGGCAGTATAGAAAGGATAAACTATAACTGTAATGTTTTACAGGTTGTGTTTCAGAAGAGATGATCATATGGTGCAGGGCTGAAGTGCTCTACTGCTGTTCATGCTGAGGCTTTTTGTTCTCAAAATGTAAAACCAATGTACTATTTACCAAAAAGCCTTATAGAAATAGAGATAAAAGGGGGACAAGTTATACAGCATAGTATAGTGTCAAATCTATACTTTTTTTCTTCCCCAGAATGCAGCTTCCTAATTTTTTTTTTCTTCTCAGACACCACCATTAAGTGAAGGAAGGCAGAGGACTGTAATTTCACTCTTACCGTATTATTATTGCCAACAGATTTTGAACACCTTGGAGTAACATAAAAAAATCACCTTTCCAAAACTATTTTGGAATCAAATGAGCAAGATAAACTTAGTGAATGCTGTGACTAAAAACGAAACCCTAAAAGGGAAGAACTCATTCAATAAGACAGAGAAAGGGATAATTTGTCTGTTATATATTTTACAAGTATTAAACCCAGACTGGCATTTCAAATACCTTTGAACCAAAGACAAAAAAGCAGCCTGTTATCTAAATCACAAACTACTTTACAACATTGAAAAACATAATTCACCCATGGAACCAAATAAAAACAAAGATTCAGTGGGGAAAAAAGAAATGCATGAACCAAATAAAGACTAGTAAAAAACAAAATGAGCTGTGTGGACCAATTTTTGCTCTTCCTTTTTCCTCCTCCAAAGTAAATAAACTGTTTTCATAAATACCAGATCATAAATTGTCTATTTCACGCATCTGCAAATGTAACTTAACAAAAAGCATAATGCTTTTATTCAAATTCAAGTTCACATACTGTAGATCTGAAGTACATACTAAGTTGATCTGTATAAAGGTCAATATATACAGTAACAAAGCATCTCCTCCAAAGTACTCCCTATGCTTGCAAGTTAAGCCTCCCTTCAACCAAATTAAGTGTCATACCTTTTCTGCACAGCTTTGTGAGTAACTACTGTTGCATCCATTTAAGATTATCTTAAGACCTGCCAGGACTGATTTAAAGCATCCACATCTGGGGAGGTGAAAGATGTGGGATTGTCCAGCCTGGTGAGAAGGCTTGAGGGATTTAATCCATCTGTCTAAAAACCTGATGCTGGTAACTAAAGAAGACAGAGCCAGACTCTTGTCAATGATGCCCAGTCACAGGTCAACAGACACAAACTGAAATACAGCAAAATCCACTTAAACATAAGAAAAAGCTTTGACATGGTGCTGTCAGTACCCCCCTGCTCCTGACCCCTGCACAGATTCCTGTCTGTCCCCATAGTGTTGGGTGACATGCCGTAAGGATCAAACACTGTAACAGGCACTGCCCAGGCTGGTCATTCAGTCTCCATCCATGGAGATGCACAAAACCCAATGGGACGCAGTCCTCATAAACCTGCTCCAGTTGATCATGCTCCCTCCAAGGAGATTGAACTAGATGACCTCCAGAGGTTCTTTCTAACATCAAATAT
This sequence comes from Mesitornis unicolor, assembly GCF_000695765.1. Lineage (NCBI taxonomy): Eukaryota > Metazoa > Chordata > Aves > Mesitornithiformes > Mesitornithidae > Mesitornis > Mesitornis unicolor. The sequence goes on along the minus strand of NW_010200148.1, from coordinate 32,445 downwards.
TCTATAATTAAAAGCAAATTTAAAATTACTCCAAACATGGTACTTTTAGTTGAGGAGTACTTTGTTTCACTTACCCCTACTTTGTTTCGCTGGAGCAGATATTTAAGAATTCATCCACAGCTAAATCCTGATTGTTCTGCTCTCATCATAAAGCATTACAAATACTATGCTATAAATCAGAGAAACAATGATAATTTTCTTCTAGACAAGTCTTAGGATGTTCAAGTTTTATGTAAGAAATGTCAGTGACATAGGAACTAAACTCTTTCCTGGTTCCTTGCTCTACACAGGTACAAACTAGCATACACTGGCTGCTAAGAATATCAGCAGGTAGGAAGGTGTAAGAACTGATGCTATTTTTATGGGAAATACATACGCAGACAGAAATCTCATCCCCTCCCCTTTGCCTCTAGATAACACAAGCAAAACCATGTCTTGTAGACCCTAAGGTAGTAGTGAGCCTTAGCCTTCAGAGGGGTAGAAGAGCTGCTATGTATCTGTAGGAACAAATGAGAAAAGGTTTTGCTGATGGAAAGGACTAGGACTTCACAACTGGTCAAAAATTCACTGTTGTGAATGGCTCACAGAAGACTGGGGATCTCTTCAGGTAAGTATATTCTAGGAGTATGCAAGTAAGTTCAGGAGTTTGCAGCTGGCAAGGTTAACAGATACCTTCCATTCGTGTGAACATCTTTAACTTCTTCCTTCTTCTGTGATCTCAAAGACAAGCAGTTTCCTTCAAAGCCCTCTCTCCCATCCAGTGTAATTGTTATGGTACATACTGGAGTACAATCATTTTTTCCATTCTGCATCAAATGAGTTTATGCTTCATGTTTCGTATGTTGTGCAGAACACAAGAAAACATGTCCAGGTATTCTCAGAGCGATCTCAAGATTCTGGGAAACCGTATCTTGATAACTTTATCTGGTTTTGCAGTAAAACTTCCAATAAGCAATATGTTTGAGGGATGGGGGAGGAATAGAAATCAGGTAACTATGTTATGAGTTATAGAATCAGAAAATCCAAACAATTCCAAAAACAAGTTAGCTGCAAATTAAACAATAATGTGGACGTGGATATATCACATTACATGCATATGAAAAAGAAGTCTGTCTGAATGCCAAAACACAACAGAAGTCTTGCAGGCAAAGATTAGTCATATGTTTGACAACTCTCTGTATTCAAATTGTAATATTCACAGAAAATTACAGTAGGCATTGGCAGAAGTGCTCAGAAAGCTAGGAAGTGCGAAGAGAGTCATTGCAATGTTTCATAACAGAAAAAGAGCAAACAAGAAAATCTTTCTTTGTTGAAAAATTCTCCAATATATTAACCAAAAAAATGCACTTCAACACACGAAAAGCATTTTGGTAGGTTTACAGAGCAAAAGACTTGTGGCTTATAACTAAAGGTACCAAATAACTTTAAAAAAAAAAAATCACTCAGAATGAATTTTGGGAAACAAACACAGAAGAAAGCGGAATTGTTACTAATACTATTAAGGTAAAGCCAAACACCAGGGAGATGAATTAACAGTGTGGGAAACAAGCTGGGACTCTGTTGCTTCACAGGCTGTAGAAGGTACATACAGTGAGGACAAAAAGGAAAGAAAAATTTGAAGTGCAATAGTTTTCATCACTGAAAACATGGAAGAAAATAAGTAAGTAGAGAAGAACAGCAAAGAGAAAACTCTAACTAGACCTGGCAGGTTTCTTTTGGTGGGACTTCTTCTTTGCCTGGGGTTGTGAGGATTTCTCCTTCACCCTTGGTTTTGGTGTACAAAGGAAGGACAAAGGCAATATGGGGAAACAAGAAGATCTACGTTACAGGCTTCCAGAAATCAAGGTTAATGTCGCTCATCAAAAATTCTGGAAAGTCTTTTAAGTCAAAGTTAAGTAGAATTTTGTATATACATAAGCAAAAATACACATTGTCATTATTTGTTACCTGGGTTTCAGCTAAATTCTAGATTCACAGATTCAGCAGTCCCTTAAGCAAACTGATGGACTAAGAAGAGATTTATTCTATAATTTAGGAAGCATATGCAAGAGAAATGCAAAAGTTTCACACCACTTACACCAAGCATCCAAAACATGATTATGGAGGTCACTGACCAAGCATTCAGAAATCAAATTATATCTAAAATTAATTGCATACATATATGGCAGCTTAATGCTATTTGTACAACTTGACTAGAAATATCATCTTCAGGAAGCTATTTCTAGTTTAAAAATAAGGTGGAGACAAAAAAGTTCTCGACCTTTCAACAAAGTGTCATAGCAATCAACAGCAGTAACAGCAGATGTTTCTCAAGCTTGTGCACAAGCGGGTTGATGTCAAAGCTGACATATGCTCTTCCCACCCATTTGTTCCATGACAGCAATGAAAGAATTCATTAGGTCAATTGTGACTTAATGTCAAGATTTGAAACCATTTGTATGGAAAGCAAAATATACCTGGGGACAATAAATCTTACATATTACAGCTATGTAACCCAAAATTAAAATAAGCATTTTGTCTCATAGTGCAAAAACACAAGTTAATGGAAAATAGCAACACTTTATTTAGAGATTTCCGTTAAAGTATATAACTGCCAGTAACAAAAATTTACAGATTTATGGACAATACTGTGGCTAAAAAAATTTCCGCTACTTCACACTTTGTATTGTTTCTCCTAGAAAAATACTTGTAGACTCTATTAAATATCTACCAATATTCATTCTGCTCATGAATTCCACTCATCATGTAGCAGTAATGCTAACCAAGTCTTTGCAGAATTTTCAGCAAGATCTTAGGTATACAAGTCAAATTAACTTTGATTTAGGAAAATAAAGCTCACCAATTTTCAACTGGCTGCATGCTTTTAAACAGCTTTAGTACTTCTGAAAAATCTCTCTCTTGGTGCCTTGAGTTAGGATCTGCAAGGGGCTGAGAGCAGAGGAAAACCACAGAAAAACTCTTTGTGAACTACTAAAAGAGAGAAGATGTCTCTGCTTTACGAACTGTAATTACAAGAAGGATAGAAAAACAAAAATAAACATAAATTATCAAGCATTGAAATATATACTAGTAAATTTATCTGAATAAAGAAATAACATCTCTCTGTTGATTAAATCATAGAATCATATAATGTCTTGGGTTGGAAGGGACCTTAAAGATCATCTAGTTCCAACACCCCCAAGTCCTACTCCTTGGGACTCCTCTCAAGCCATTCTCCACTCAGCCTATAATGTTTTCTTATAATTCTTCTTTCAAAGATTAAGTCATCAAACTTGTCCAATACTATTACAAAGTGTTTCATAAGTGAAAGAGTTTATGAAAGGAAAAGTACTTTTATACACATGGCTCAATAAAAATGCCAAAGAAATTAAGAAAACATAGCAAATGGTATTTTCACTGTACTGGCATATAAAGGTAAGCAAAAAAAAAAACAGCAAAACAAAAAAAGAAGTAGTGATTAAATGGTTATAATCAAAGCTTGGCTGATTTTGCCAATGTTTAGATCAAATTTTATGTAACATTTAGGACATTAAATCTTGCAAATATTTTACCGTACTGTCTTATCATATTCTAGTATTATACTCTACCTGGAATCAGAAATTAACTGCTACCTCTGGCTATCTTATCCAGGTATATGAATCCGTTCAGGTAGACTCTAGATATTTTACAGAAATGCTTAGATATGTGCTGACGCTGAGCAAAATAAGTAAAATAAATGCAATAGAAACCCTATAAGCACAGAGATTTTCTAAAGCTCAGGCAAGAAATTAGGAGTATAACCAAAATACGCCTTTGTCCCAGGGAAATGTTCCATTGTCATCAGGTGTTCACAGGCCCCTTCCTCCTCTTACTAATATCCATATTGTTCTTATTCAGCCCTTTCCCCAGGCATTCAATATCTCCCAAAAGAATGAGTACTGATGACTTATTCTAATCATTTGATTACAAATGAAACCCAAATGACATCCTAGTCAAATGGCATGACCTTTAAGTCGTCATTTCTTTTGTAACAGATTGCATTCAAGCAGCAACACAAATTACAGTCTGCAAACCTCAACAGTCAGCTTCCTCCACAGTCCCTTCAACTTGTTGACCGTAAAGGCATGGGATAACCAGTATAATTAAAAGAATCATTTAACATCTTCATTTAAAACCTAGACAGTGGCATGATTGTACCTCAGTAAGTTTGCTGGTGACTGAGGGGAGACATTCACATACTAGAGAATACAGCAGTGCGTCAGAGGTATCTCAACTAGCTGGCTGAATAGGTTGACAAACCTCATGAAAATCAAGAAAAGACAATGCAAAATAATGTAAGTGGGACAGAATAGCCCCAAACAACAGTCCAGTATGAGAGCTAACTGATCAGAAATCAGTTTTGCATAAGAGGACATGCAGGGTCTGCTGGACAATTTGAACATAAGTCAAAAATGAACCTTTGGAGAATTGAATACCAAAGGCACACTAGATGACATTAGCTACAGCAAAACTAGCAAGTAGAGGGAAATTATTACTCTACTCCACATCTGCAAGACCACATCTTGAGTACTGTATTCCATTTTTTGCTCCTCAGTATAACACATATTGGTACAGCGGAAGGCCAACAAGATGGTCTGGGACTAGAGTGTGAGATGTATTAAGCAGAGGCTGAGAACTGGGTCTGTTCAGCCTCTAAAGGAGAAAGCTATGGGGAGATCGTACTGCTACATTCAGCTATTTAAAAACAAAGCCAGACTTTCTAGGAAATGCACTGCAAAAAGATAGAAGGCTGCAGACATAAACTGCAGGGAGGGAAATTCTGATTATATATAAATAAAAAACTTTCCATAGTAAGGGTCATCGAAAACTGGAACAGGTTTCCCTGGAAGACTGGCGAATCTTCAGCCTTGAAAATATCCAAAACAAGTAGACAAGGACCAGAGCAACTCACGTATTTTCAAAACTGGGCCTGCTCTAAGCAGGCAGTTGGACCAATTCCAGATGGTACAGAAATGGTATGGAATAAGGGGTGGAGATCATACAGGGTCTGGCTAGGATGGAGTTAACTTTCTTCAGAGCAGCCCTTATAGTGCTGTGCTTTGTATCTGTGGCTAAAACAGTGTTGGTAACACATGAACATTTTATCTATTGCTGAACTGTGCTAGCACAGCATCAACCCAGTAGGGGCTGGGGTAGGCAGGCAGCTGGGAGAGAGCACAACCAAGACAGATAACCCATATTGACCATACCATATGATGTCATGCCCTGAAATAAAAGCTCAGGGAAAGGAGGAAGAGAGGACTTTCATGGTTATGGCATTCACTGTGCATGCAGAGACCCTGCTTTCCAGGACACGTGCTTGCCTGTGAGAAGTAGTGAATGAATATTTTTTTTTGCTTTGCTCAAGCATCAGGCTTTTGTCTTCCCTATTAATCTATCATTATCTTGATCCATGAGTATGCTCACTTTCTTTCTATTTTCTCCTGTTGGTTGAGGTCAACATAGCACAGCTGTCATTCAACTTGAATGACTCTTTGATTCCATGATATTTCTTCATACACATTCCTCACATATTCCATAGGCTTCAAAGAGCATTTCATAATGCTGTGATGAAGAAGTTACTCATTAAAAATCTGGATGACTCCCCAAGCTTTCTCAAGCTTTTTTGATGCGAAAAGTATGACAAATTCTGCATTGACCAATATCCCAGGAGGGACACAGATCAACAGCTACCACAAGCCAAGAATCCATACATTTATTGGTCTATCCCTTCCACCAATATTCACTGAAAAGTGGAATGAGAGAGGAACAATCTCAAGGAAGCTGGAGCAAAACTGAGAAGAATGATTAGATGACACACCATACTCTAAGTTTCTGTGTGGGTATGTGTGAATTTTGACATATTTAAAAATTTACAGCATTTTTACTGTTGTGGGTGTTCACAGAAGATAGCTGAGCAACTGTTGTAAAATGACAGCCAAACAGAAGTTGCCACATGCACTGTATTTGCCCTCCTTCCAAGAAGGAAAAAAACTCAAACCAAACCTGAAGACAAAAAACTGAAGAATAAGCCAATAAGGCAAATCACAAGGTTCGATGGTTTAGATATGGGAAATTTTTTTTTGTTTAGGTTGGGGGTATTGGGGTGGGGTTTTTCCCCTTTTTCTTTTTTATAAGCAATAACCTATTTTCACACAGAATCACAGAATGGTAGGAGTTGGATGGAACCTCGAAAGATCATCCAGTCCAACTCCCCTGCCAGAGCAGGATCACCTAGACCAGGTCACACAGGAACACGTCCAGGCAGGTTTTGAATGTCTCCAGAGAAGGAGACTCCACAACCTCTCTGGGCAGCTTCTTCCAGTGCTCTGTAACCCTCACAGTGAAAAAGCTTTTCCTCATGTTCACATGGAGCGTCCTATGCTCCAGCTTGCACCCATTGCCCCTTGTCCTGTCACTGGACATCACTGAGAAGAGCCTGGCTCCTTCCTCCTGACACTCGTCCTTTACAAATTTATAAACATTAATGAGGTCACCCCTCAGTCTCCTCTTCTAAACAGACCTAGCTCCCTCAGCCGCTCCTCATAAGGGGAGATGCTCCACTCCTTTAACCATTTTTGTGGCCCTCTGCTGGACTCTTTCACGCAGTTCCCTGTCCAGAACTGGACACAATATTCCAGATGCAAAATATCTCATTATTTATCTCATGCAGGGATGAAAACAAGATGAGGTAAAGTGTTGCATTGGTTCTGAAAACTTAAATGAGCTGCTACAAATGCCTCAAGCAGTTTTCTCAGACCTACACTAGGGATGTGTGAATACTATAAAAAACAAGCATGTTTATTTTATGAAATCTAACAGACATGCTGCATTTATATTGGTTAAATGCAGAAGGCTTGGAAGTTTAGGCAGCAATGGACAACACAGGTTCATTTACCTCATTTCAAACGCTCTTCTGTAGGCTTTTTTGGCTTTTGGATTATAAAACTTCTCTTTCCAACAGACCACCATATACAATTAAGATCATGATCTAGTTTTACAGCACGAAAATGCTGCTTTTATTCATACCTGATGGCCTTGCTCATAGACAACTGTAGAAAATCAAAAGCTTGCATTTGTTTATGTTGCTGTATCTAAGTTTATAGGCAAACTACAAATACTCTTACTTTCATTGAAATTTGTTTTGTATTACCTAAATAACCAAGTAAGATCACATGGTACAAGTACATGCCATGATGATTTGCCAAATTTGAGACAGAATACTAAGAAAGAAATCATAAATGTTCATAAGGAAAAAGTCTACATTACATTAGATGACAATAATAGAGAAATAAGTTAGTGATGAGGGAATGGGGGACGATTTAAAGCCAAATTATTAAATTGGCAATTGGTATAACAAATAACTTAATAAAACAGCAGTTTTTTAAAATTAGTTCAAATAATGTAGAACATGCCCAAATACATGACTGTAACTTGAATTCAGCAAAAATATACCTGTATCAATAAAGTGGGTCTTTTTTTCATTATTGTTGTTATTATAACTATTATTATTATTATTTACTCCTCCTCAACAAAATACTCAACAAGACCAAGGTAAGTTTTGTCAGCTTGATACAGAAAGATGTACCATGAATTAAGAATCCTAAATTCAATTAATGATGGCATGTATGAAGACCTAGTTAACAGATGCTGAGGTATGTTAGTAAAAGTGAACATGACAAATTGCTTACATTACAACAGATTACATACAATATTCAACTTTTCAAATGAAGTGAACTGTGATACCATCAGGTTATTTTTATAGAGGACAATGGGAGTAGGTTACATTCCTAACAATGAAATCTAAAATAAGCAAAGTAAGAAAGGGCCACCTTATAAATTAAAATGTTTAAAGAGCAACATAATGCATGAAAAGAAAATTAATGTGCTCTAGCGCTACCAATCCACATTCTCCCTTCCTTCAGCATTGTGATATGGTTTTTTGAGATTATACGTTGATCTAGATTAAACCATCAACTTGATGCTTCTCTCAATTTAGAATTTATAATACAGGAGCAGAACTTCTGATGAGCTTTTTGGGGTTTATTTCTTTTGTTTTGTGATGCAGGTTTTTTTTGTTGATGGTATTTTGTTTTGAGGCAAGGATTGCGAGGGGTTTTTTTTGTCTGTGGGTCTTGTTGTGGGGTTTTTGGGTTGATTTTTTTTTTCCACTCAGCCAGACTAGAAAGAGGAGGAACAAAATAGAAAAAAGGGAAACTGAAGTTTAGTGAGCCATCAGGTAAAGAGCACATACATCACTTATCATATTGAAATGAGGACCCTGTGCCTATGAAAGACTTATCCTATGCCTTAGAAAGGAACACAGGATTAGAGTTCTGATGCAACCGTAAGCAGTAATCTGTGCTAGACAGTTAATGGATCAGGGTTTGTTCTCCTACATAGTCCAGAACTAGAGTACCTTCTCAACACTCACACCTTTTGACAAGTCTTTCAAAATAGCTCAAATTTGCTACCAAAAATAAAAAATAAAAACAAAACACAAAACAACAAATGGTTACAGCAACAAGTCAGTTTTTGAAAAATATAATTATAGACTTGATTTCAGTAGTAGTCAGTTCGCACAGTGCTCATAGAAATCAAAGTAAACTTTCATGTAATACTTGACTTGAACCATTCAGAATCCTAAAACCCTTCAAGTAACTGCTGCAATCCAGTTAAACAACATTGAGGTGTATCACTGAACAGCAACATAACAGATGAGCAGATGTGCTCTGCCACTCGCACTATCCAGATGTGCTTTGAGTACTATGTATTAAAGCACTCATAAAGAGCTGTAACTCAGCAAAATTTCAGGGGAAGCTTTTCTTCTCCCACAAAGAAAACCTTCATTTTTTACTTCTCCAGTCCCTGGAAGTTCATGTATATGCTTTGTGACAATATTCCTTTAAGACTGAAGAGTTCTTCCTTCACTAACCTTCCTAGTCATACCAAAAAAACCCTCAAAAACACCATAACCATTTGTTGTTGAAAGGTTATAATTTCTGCATTAAAAAGCCAGATATAATACCAAGGTGTAGAGATGGGCTATCTTTTCTCTTATTAATGAGCTACGTCTCAAAGACAAAAACACTGAAAAGCAAGATAATGTACCAGGCAGTTCACTTACTCAAGCAGCTACACGTGGCCATTTCCCATGAAGGATTTCAAGAACAAAAGCTTATATTCCATTTTTAACATTAGATTAAGTACCTATTAAAAGCAATGCTCTCTTTTCCTATCATTCTTTTTATAGATATATATATCTTTATATAGATAATGGGAAAGATGACAGAAACAAGAAAAATGAAAACAACATATTTACCACTTTCACTTTTTCTTGCCTTCTTTTCTGCATCTTCTAGGAGAATCCCTGTAGCCACCTTAATCATTTTTTAAAATGTAGATCATTCTTCTCTGAATCATACATGCCATCACCAGATGTACGACTTAGAATAGATTCAATGCTTGGAAAGATTCACTGGGAGACGCAAAACATTCCTAAGCAAAGAGTTTTATTCTTCCTACAGGGTGAGCTTGTTTAAGCTTCAAATTAATTTTTATGTCAAATCTGGGAATGGGGGTGTAAATTGGGTGAAATATGTCAAAACAAAAAAAACCTCCAGATTTCATTCAGCCCAACCAAGTAAATAAAATACAAGAAAGAGAGACACAACAAAATGGAAAAGCTTCTCTCTGAAGGTGAAAAAGAGATAGTAAAGCTCCACACTTCAGTTTAATTCGCAAATACTTCATGTAAACATATGAGAAGTCGGAAGAATTTTACTTCAGTGAAACCAAATAATGATAACATTTTCTTTTCTTGCAACAAAAGTTGCAAATAGAAGTTTTTCTAGGCCAGCTCCTAAAGCAAGGTAGCACACAACATGCAAATACAACAGGGACAAAAGATGTCAAGAAGGTTTCATGGTAGGAAGACAGCCTTGTATCATGCTATGCAGCTAAAACAGCTGAGCACAGTTCACTTTGGATGATAAGTGATGAAACTTCAAGAGCAGGCCAGGCAACAGGTCTCTTAGGTGATCAAAAACAAGCTATCCTACAGTTTATATAATTTGGGTAGTTACTGATAAGAAACTAAGTATGACACAGGCAAAGAAGGAGAAAATAATTGCACCAGATGATTCACCAAAGGACTGATGCTGAATGTGTAATTTGTTTTTACGTATCTATATGCACATACTCGCACTACTGCAGCACACTACACCAAACTGGTGTCATGTTTCTACCTGCTAATCAGGACCTACACAGCAAGAATTGTCTCCATAACAAAACAGCAATCACAGAAAACCAGACTGCATTGTCAGGCATTTATGACCATCATTACAGGATGATTCCTAAGACAGGAACTAAGTGATGGAGGGGTTGTACCTTTCTTTGCATGAAGAACTTCAGGAGCTAGTAAGGGAAAGTTCTTTGAGAAAGCACTTTGAGAAAGAATTAGAAGATAAAAGATCTTCTTACTCTCTCCTTTGCAGATGGCTCTAATAAAGTTAGAATCCAGGCTCATACTAATTTTAAATTCATGTAGAAAAATCTAAGATCATCCAATTTCCTACAAACATTCAATCTGCTTCTTTAGAAGTAAGAAGTTCCATGCCACCAGAAAAAATAAACAACAGAATGATTTCTTCATTGGGCCAAAGATAAAATAGTCACATTATTGTCACAGATCCACATTTCAGTGTCCTTAAAGTATATTTTATGTGAACATCAAGTCACATAAAAATAATATTTCAAAAAAGATTATTCTCAGTGAAATTAAAAAAAAAAAAACAACAAAAAAAAACTTTGGAATCCATAATAAAGGAGAAAGAAAACCACTTCACATGATAAATTTTGAGAGAAAGAAAGCAAATGCCAAATGAACCGAACATTCCCAGGTATTACATTGTAGATAATGCTTTTTTCATTTACTCGGATACAGTTCAACACTTACAGAATAAGTTATACGTATTCTAGCATGTTGTATAAGGAATGTAATCACAGCTGGAAGAGCACACATATAACCACTTTCTTGCATCATAGAGGGAAAAAAAAGATACTTGTAGCATCTGAAGACTGCTATTTTTATTCTCTGTTCCTGACAAAAGTTTTTAGCTACCAACAAGGAGATATTATGTAATTGTAAGTGCAGGACAATAGGGTATCAAATGAAGAAAAATAATCTATATATACTCTGTATTTCTATTGTCACAAACAAAATTTCCTTAGACCATCTGTTCCTCTTTAGGTATAAAAGCTTCTAAAACAGATTAGGATATTAAATAGCCATCCTGCAGAAAAGTTTCCTGTTGCTAAGAAACAGGAAGGAAAATAATACGTCCAAGGTCAGCTGTTACTGAATTGATTCAGGTTGATAAAATGTTTGACCCAATTTGACATAATTCATAATGAAACAAATACACTGTTTGTTTAGGCTGCACTGTTTCCATAACCCTATTCCGCTTAGAAGTTCTATATTTGCATGGAGACTATGAATAAAAGCAAAACTGTTTTCAGTGAACAGTTACAGAAATGTCGCTCTGGTTAGGCAAATCAACAGGGAACTACAGTACTTTAAGGAATCCTTGAGGAGTCAAAAAACACATCACATTTGCTATGACCTTTCATTTCTGGCAGCTTTTTCATTAGACAGATTTTAGTTCTAAGTTCATGTCAAAGGTCAATGCTTCTAACACACCACTTCTCTTAACAGGCAAGTTAAAGTCTACTGTTTCACCTGAGGCACCGCTTCTGCAAGCATGAAATAAGGCATTATTTTCATGCTACTCCCAGTACATTGATTCTGCTGCATTCCCCCTCAGCAATTAAGAAATCTAAACAGTATCTATACAAAATAAAATCCAAATAAAGCATTAACATGGTGAAATTACCACCCTCTCTTATGGATGTGTAACTTCAGAAAGAGCATATAACACAGAATAAGTCACAAGTTTGCTACATAAACATTTAGGAAAAGACATGGTAAAAAAAATTATGTCTGCAACCCAGTATCACTATCCATAAAGTTTAACGAATTACAATTTTTGTTTTTTCCAAAATGCAAAACAAAACAAAAGCTCAGAATTACTTTCAAGGCTTCCAATAAGTATTGGAGAAAGATAGGGGAAGTTCTGGGGTTTGTTTTAAAAGTGCTCCTCAATTTAAGAACATAGGTTCATCCCCAGCCAAGCTGTAGGGACACATGGAAGCAATCAGGAACTTTGCTATTTCTCCTTCTACTCTTCTTACAGTTCTGCATAGCTCTTACAAAGAAGTGCATCGAAGAATTTCTCCCTTTCTTTCTGGGGAGTTAATTACACTACATACAAGGCTTTGGAAAACAACAGGTTCCAGGCACAAAAGGCACCATGTTATAGTGTACTAAACATTAAATAAGCATACAAAACAAACACTGTGTAAACGGCAAACTACTTTACATACTGTAAATAACCTAAACAAAAACTGCTAGACAGGAAGTCTATTTTGTCCCTTTACGTAGTCTTTCCTACTGGTTTGTTGCGTAAGTTTTAACATACACCAAACATAACACATGTTCTACTACAGAAGTACAAATGTTTATCTTGATGCTTCTATTTTTCAGTCTGAAAAGAATGTGCCATACAGCTACTCTTCTGGCTTTCAATATGCCTCTTGCTCACCAGGCTTGTTCCTGACATACCTGTCTAAATTCTATAAAAATAGCTGCTTCTTGCTGTCCCTTATTTGTTCTCTATATTTTCTGCTTATTATCTAGTCTGAAGTTAACATCAGCGATAACACACCTCTGGAGAAAAGAGGGAACCTGGCAGTGATAATGCCACATTTTGGTGCTAAAATTGCTGAGGAGGAAAAAAGTCAAACAGCCTCCTACACTCCCAAGGGTTCTTAATCACATGGAAGGATTCTGGTACTTTTAGGGATCCTGTATACCCATTTAAAAAAGCCTGTATTAAAAATAATGAATAATAAAACATAATAAAACAATATACTAGAATTATATTACATTTATATATTATCACAGACCATTTTAAAAATAATTAAATTTAATCTTACTGATAATGTTGATATATCACAATAAAACTTGAAAATAAATATCTATATTCAAAATAAATTGCCTAATTAATACAAGATACTCAGTAACCCATTGTCCAGTCTTTTTCCTTCCCCTCTGATCTGTTTTTCATTTATTGCTTAAATTTTAGTCGTCTAGTGTCACTCAAGACTTTTCAAAACCTCAAAGCGTTTTAGCCCATTTCTTCCTCTGGTATCTCCTAACCCTACCAACAGTTCTCAGTTGATCAGTAGGGAAACTGAAGGCTGTTCCTGTGTGTAGCTGGACAGTGTTTTAACTTCAGTGTGAAACAAGTATAGAGCAAGTTATTACAGCAAAATTCTACATCACTTCTTATGAAAGGGAAAGATAATAATTTGTAAATATTCTACTTGTACTCATCTTTCATTCACTCACAATCTCATGGTCACCTACACACAAGTGACACACATGCCCAAGTGGTTTAGCCAGGATCACCTATATGTGACAAAGAGGAAAAGAGGCACCAGCTATCAAGTCTTCACCATATTTCTATGATGCTTCTTGACTGGCAATAACAAACTAGTTTTTGGATGGATCTTCATAGCCTTTGGGAGTCAGCAGCCATTGTGGGGTGGTCCTCCACACCAGAACCCTACTTACACCTCAGGCTCCATAAAGCTTAGGCCAGGTTGTTTCCTACTCTGTTTTTCTTCATTTGGAATAGATATCATCTATAATCTGCTTGATTATAATCTTCCTCAATATTACCACTGGGAATATTGTCCTGGGAGCTGCACCCTTGGAGAGTTGTTCATTACCAATACAAGCCTTTATTTTAATCCTTCTGTTGCTGCTTCTGATGGTTAAATATGCTTTTCCATTCCTGCATCATTAATACCAATACTAATATTTTTCTTGCAGATCTCTAGGAAGGGTTTAGCAAAGGTAAATCCAGCCATCACAACGTCA
>NW_010200148.1:1953-18391 GCF_000695765.1 Mesitornis unicolor | reverse complement strand
CATTCCTGGAAATCTCAGCAGAGAAGTAAAAAGCTGACAACCATCAAAAATAATCTCTCAACCCATGCAGTTAGCTCTATCTGGTCTCTTCCCAAGAACTGGAATCAGTTTTAAAAATCAAGTATGGGTTGAGTCAACCAACAACAGAGATTGTCATATTTTGCATAAATTATAAAACACATTATCAAATGGAAATTGGCAAAAGGATTTAAAAATCCCATAATGCACTTCTCTTTTTACTAAAAAGCATTAAGTATGTCATTAAAAATACTATTTGAAGACACATTTCAGAATTTTTGAAAATATAGCACAACAGAGCCTATCCAACATATTTTCACATTACAAAGAGGAATGCAACTTTACAGCCAAACTTGCTAAAAACGTGACATTTGCCAACTGAAGTGTGTAAAGATAGAAGTGAGGCCTGCTGCAGAGGCAACCACACGCATACGCCCCAACTCTCTATGACCTGGTGGTGCCTGCACCCATCCTATCTATACGGCTTCCATGTCACCACACACTCAGCTGTACTCCCACACAGGTGTCCTCTATTCATAACTTGAAACACTGATCTAGAGCTAGCCTCAAGGGCTGAGACCTGGACATCACCTGGGTTTATTTTATCTGCAAATAAGTTTCTCCATTATTCCATAAACCTTGGGTTTTAGTCTTTCATCAGGAATGCTTCCAAGGGATAATTAAATACCAATGCACAATATCTTTATGGATAACAGCTGACATTTTTCCTCATAAAGAATATTTTTACTTCCTGCCTCTACAACATTTTTCTCCTCTGTCTTGTCTCTGTTCATGCCATGAACCAGAGAGCATGCTATGTGCTCAGAACTTTCTACAATACCGATACTGATATGCAGGCAGGTAATCCTTTTCCATAAAGCAAAGGGTTTTAGCATCTGTTCAAAAGCTGTTTATCAACTACACATATTTCAAACAGCCAACAAGCCTCATATTTAATACTATCTGCTAAGAACTCAAGTTCTCAACAAACTTGAATTAATAGGTACTACTACACAGTACGTAAACTAACAGAATTAGGAAAGAGGATTTAGACTGAAGGAAGAAGTCTTCTGAGCCAAAATAACTTGAGGAAGATAAAACAGAGAATCAAGACAGAAGTAGGCAAGTCATACTGAAAATAAAATTGGTTCACAAATCCTCCTGTAAGTAAACAAGCATTGATGTCCAGAAAGGCAAGCAGACCAGCAGATTCAGTTAGGCTTTCCAAAAAAGCTCTAGGTTAACCATTTGTTATCACTTTTTTTACAAGGTATGGTGTCAATCAATTTCCAACCTACATATAAAACTAGTCAGGGTGTTCTTGTTACAGAAAATTCCTTAATTGGATGCCAGCAATGCTTCCTGGCAGAAACACTCAAAATTGTCAAATGTTTCACTAGCTGAAAAGGCCTCTATTTGTTATTTGGAGTACTTGCAGTACCTACCAGTTCTGCAATCTTTACATTTGTTAGAGGGTAAAATATGAATCCTAAGCTTAAAATGCTGGCTGAAAGCCAGAGAAAATGGTTTGATTTCTTACTTTCTTAATACTATGTCAAAAATAAGCAGTAAATTATTTCACCTTGAACATTGTCTAAACCAGATCTTGCTTGACACTGTAGTAAAAAGAGCTATGGCAAAATATTCACTTTTTCAGCATCATGAAGTTCAAGATCATAAATATTCAAATTATGTCCTGCAAGCTGTGTGCAACTTGTGCCTCCTTACACCAGCCTCAAAGCTGAGTAAGAGTTGGTGTGCTTGTCTGGTGAGGATGCTATGACTGTCCAGGGAGAGAAAGAATAGCCACTTACAGCCTTGACTGAGACTTTTACAGTCCCATAGAGCATGGCAGATACTTTTACCCCACTGATAACTACTATCATGCAGTTACTGCTATATGTGATACTAACAAAGTAGCTATATGACAGTGGGGGTAACTACCATATTGAAAAAGTGGAAAACATGTTCTTTGTTGCTTCACTGTAAAAATAATTAATCGAATCGGATGATACTTTACATTCCTTACCTGTGAAGAACATCAAGCCTCTCAGGTCCACTTGAGAAGAACAATTCCTTTCATTTTGCAGGAAAAAAATACACTTTATTTTTTCACGTTCACACCAGAAGTGGCTAGTAGGAGTTAGTATATGAATATGTAAATTTGTAATCTCACATCTAGTGCTTAACAGTTTATTTGTCAACAGTGTTTATTTGGATATTTAATTCTTTAGGCCCTTTCCAACCCATATGACTATTCAGATTTTCAAGCTCCTCTGCAGTCTTCTCCTCATTGCCTGTCTGAGCAGGTGAACCTATTAAAAAATGAGTATGTGTTTTATTAAAAGTATTGAAACAGCATTATCTTATGACTCAACAGATCTCATCTCACACTAGAAACAAGCACACAGGATAGACCATGCCACTGTCACAAACTGAACAAACTTGAGAACAATTTGAAATGCAAAAACAGAAGTGTAGTAACTGTTTCTGACAAGAAACCTACATCCCTGCAATACAAAAATGTTGCATTTAATAACTACTTGATGTTCTACTTGAAAAATGTATCTATTTCATTCAGATAAAGTTCTTGCTGGAACAGATATAGTCAAAATTATCTTGATATCCCTGTCTACTCCTAAATTTCTAGAGTTTGAAGAAGAATCCCAGCAGCTAAGTCAGTGATATATCTGATCATAACAATAGCTGGGGTTTACTTCATGTACTCTTGAATGGAGCGCAAGAAGAACAAGCATGGCAGTTCTGACAGCCTGGAAATACAGAACTGCTGCCCACTGTATTTAGCAATACTATTAGCTTAGTACTATTATGAGACTTAATAGTATCTATAAACATAAGTATGGTCACAATCACAAATATAACATTTCAGGGAAGAGCATACCACAACAAGCAAAGCTATCAGAATATTCTAACAGGTTTGCAAAGAAGCAGGGCTAAAATGCATCTGGAATTCAGAGATGTATTGCAGGCAATGCAAGGAAATGGAAAACAAACAAACAAACAAAAACAAACCTCCCAGTGTATACCAGGACCAAAAATTAACAATATTGCTTTCTCCATCTGTGGATATAAAGTGAGTAAAGATATCAGAAGCATGGTGGTAAGAAAGAATCTTTTCCTGAAATTGTCTCTATCTAGATGTTGACCATCTACTTACTACCAGGAACAAAAAGAACCTCAAAAATTCAAAAAAAATCTGCCATGCAGATTGGCTATTTTGCCACCACAGAGAGGGGCAGAACACATTAGTTGTAAATGAAAGCTGACTGTTAACAGAAAGCATCTTGAGAAGCCCATTGAATAAATGAGGTTGGGACAAGTTTAAAAAAAAAAAAAATGGAAAAAAGACATTGACCCCATGCAACTACTACCACATATTATGTTACTCCTGTTAAAAAGGTTCAACCAAATGCACATAAGTACACCTGTATAGTCTCTGACAGATGTCAACAAATGGAACTTCTACAAATCTTCTCAGTTATTTTCCATGGCATGTAGGAGTATTTAATCCTGGGAAAAGAGGCTTTTACCTTTTCTGTAACTTTGCTCAATGTTCTGGAGAGGGATAATTGGGGAAAGCAGTTTTCCGTTTTAACTTCAAACACAAAACAAATATTGAAGCATTTAATCCTCCATAAATGCACACTTGCACGAGCTAAAGAGTTCCAGGATTAATTAAGACAGTGAGTATTTTAAATCACTGCAGCAAGACCTATCTTGAATAAACTTAGTACCCAGTAATCCCTCACAATATCTGAACAAGACGAATATTTGAATTCCTTACTGTGGAAGGCCAGGACAAAGGAGCCCAAAGAGCTTTCACATTCGGAGTTTAAATATCTTCATGTGCCACTAACAGCCAAAGATGTCATCCTGGCAATCTCCACAGATGGAATTACATGGGCTGGTGATGCAGGACTGCCACCTTTCCTTGCTTTTTCCTCCTTCAATTCAGCACATGCCTCTCCAGTACACAAATAATATCCACACAGACAAGTACAAACTGCTCCAGGACCAGCACTTGCCATGTTTTTGCTAATGAAGCAAGTTGGGTAAGTCACAGTAACAGAGCGTTATGTCACTTTTGGACGAAGGCAGAGCACAGACAGCTATGAATATGGAGAGAATTTTTTAAAAAGTTATGTTAAAGTAGCCAATTATTAAAATAAGGCTGAGATCCCAAAGATTTGACAAGTCAAGGGAGAACACTGTGGTATGCTACTTTAAGATGCTTCTCTTTACCACTTTCTTCTTATCTCCCTTCTCCTCACCCCCATCCTTTTTTCCTTTGGAAGACTTATGAGTTCTCAACTAAGATTTTTTAAAAGCCTACAAAGAATTAATAGGCTGAGAAAACAGTTTTCTGGGAGCTCTACCCAGGATGTTTCCTTGGCCATGAATAACTACACTAGTTTTGAACACAGCATTGCTCTATTTCAGTTGCTGAGCAGGTGGTCTGTTAAACCTTAAAAGCTATGTCTGTTAGTTAAGTGTTCATGTAAATATTTCATTAGGCTTCCTGGCTTATAACAAGTATTGCATAGCACTATTTTATGCAACACAGGCAACAGAAATTATGCTACCAAGGAGGGAGGGGAAGGGGGAAAAAAAAAAAAAAAAAGGGAAAAAAAATGAATGATAATTGGATAACCACAATTTTTTAATTTATCTTTTTTCCAATATCAAAGGGGAAGAATGATTGTGAATTTTGTTAAATGTGCCTGTTTGGGGAAGATATGTCTTGTTTCATCTCACCATCTTATAGCCTAGGCAACTAAGCACACATTTATCTCTTTGCTCTCTTTTCTATAATG
Organism: Mesitornis unicolor; assembly: GCF_000695765.1. NCBI lineage: Eukaryota > Metazoa > Chordata > Aves > Mesitornithiformes > Mesitornithidae > Mesitornis > Mesitornis unicolor. The sequence goes on along the minus strand of NW_010200148.1, from coordinate 13,538 downwards.
TTATATGTTATTCAATTATTTTTAAAAGTATTGACTTAAAAAGCTACTCTATAAATAGTTTAAGAAAGTATAGGACATGTTCTTCCACAATAGCTTACCATAAATGTATTTATTTCTATAACAAATTTTTTCATCATAAAACATTATTAATCTCTTTGTGTTACAAAGCAATAAAGAGAAAAAGCCTTAACCATGAGTAGCTTTTAACTGTTCAGGTGTTAATAGTCACTTCATTTGTATTTCCATAAAATTGAGGGATCCAGTAAAGTTGACTGTTGTTCTCCTAGTCATTAAACACTGCCACAATTTGCCTAGTTTCTCTCAATTTTGTAAGTCATCATCTGTTTTACTTCCTGGCATTTCCATCATTCACAAGTGATTTAAATCTTTCTAAGATGTAAATAACACACAGGATATTAATTATATTTCAAACAGCATTTTTATTGTTTTATTTTGTTTTGTTTATAACATCAAGAGAAAGAAATCTTTCCCTCAGAGAATTTTAATCATCATGTTCTCAGATGTCTGTTATATTAATTTGTTCTTTGGTGAGATGAACTCTCTTATTATTAGACTAAAAAGCAAAATTGCCTGTCACAATTCTTACTATTTGTCACCATAGAAGAGTATAATTTATTGGCTTTGCAGTAACTAAGTTTTCTACACTTTAAGAGAATTATTGTAGAGATGGTGAGGCATAAAGTTGTAATTTAGAGATCCAAAAATAGGCTTCAATTTTTATTCAACTAAAGGTGAAATGGAAAAATAAGATATTTTAAAAAAAATAGACATTTCTATTGTCTATTTCCAGTAAAGCATCTGCATTCTCCCTGTGCATTGTTAACACAGCAAGACATTTGATGATTGCATAAGGAATTACAGACAATTACAATGCTTGAAGCACCATCATGGAACTGCATAGCCAATACACTGTTAAAACATGGAGAACCTTCCAGATCTCTAACAACTATTTCAAAGGAATAAAATTGAAACTTGTACAGCTGTAAAGGTCTACAGAGGCTACAGCATTACAGAGTAAATCAGAAAGAGAACTGGAGCAAGCTTCACACTACTCCCTATTATATGTAAGTAGAAAGCTATGTCTGAGGCTAAATTATTAAAAGTGAGAGCAGAATTTTCTTTTATCAATCTGCTAAACCAAGAGACATCCATTATAATGAAATGTCATTTTCTGAATAATACTGAAGGTTACTAAGTATATAGATGTCATACCTGGCTCAGAAAGATCTCCAGATGCTAAGTGGGAGAGCCAGCAGACTCTCTACAGAAAAAGGCACTAAAAGTCCTTCAACATCAGAAACAATCATCTAATTCTCCTGCAAATTAGATCCTGACTTTCAGATCAGGCATCCAGAGGAGGAGAGAACTACACAGCAAAAATACACATCTGCAAATACCAGCATCAATCAGGACTTACATGGGTAGAAAAGGATCTAAGCCATATATCCAGAGTAACATTTAGCTGCCTGACTACAAAAAACACTTCTCCCCTAGTAATCCCTGCCTCATTCACCATGCACAATAAAATGAGGCTAGAGCTCTTCAGATAAAAGTGCCATACAGCTGATATATCCCCAGTACATCAAAATTTTGAGCAAGTTATATAGCTAGGGAGAAGAAAGTACGGAAAAAGGTATTACGTGCAGTTGTAATACATATTCACATACACCCAAGAAACCTGCAAAGCAACTGGGGTCTCCTGTAATAGCCACAGTAGTTAACAGTGCCAAGATGCTACTACCTCTGTGATCAAGAACTCAAATTAGTGGCACATTGTGTCTACACTGCCATCAAACTAGCACCTCGGATTGTACTCCTGGCTTCAGCTGGGCACACTTGCCTGCCAGTATTCCTTCACCCTCTCAAACTGCACAGGTGGTGTTGAGCTGATGATCTTCTTAAGTAGTTCCTTCTCATCCCCTCTCTTTAGCATCCTCATTTGAATGACATACTGTCAGATCAATTCTAATTTTATTTTTTCGCACATGTCACCTCTTTAGCCTAAACTCTGAATATCACTTCCCCCTTTCCACGGCTTCACTGCTCAAGTTTCAAGCATTCATCTCTCAGGGTTCGTCCTCTCTCCTGTTTTCTCCTCCTAGTTTTGCTTCTGCAGGACCCTTCCTTCTAAGCAGTTTTCTCTTCCAGAGTGCCTGGGCAGCATATGTAGGCTGTAGGGCTGCTCACACCCTCATCTTCCACAGCCCAAATGACTCTCATTTGTGATTTCAGAGAAATCCTGCTTTGCCTCAGCCATTAAATTTTAAAGAGGTTTTAGCCAATAAAGTCTTAAGTCTTCTCAGCATGAGAACAGGTGCTTTCAAGGTCTAGTATTTTCCTAAAGCAAATAAATCTTCTGAGGATGGAAAGAAACACATTCCTTGCACAAGAATCAATCCATTTTGTTTCAAGGAGCCATCCTGAAGCATCAGTGTGTGTAAGTTTCCAACTGCATTTGACAGTTATCTTCCCCCAGCTCAGCTCTCTAATCTTGCCAAAACCTTCAAAAATTTCTGCTTGAAAGAATGGAACACATCACACAGGGAGTTTAAAGCCCAGCAAAAGGCATAAGTAACAATGACCAGTGTTATATACCAAGGAAACTGAACTTTGAATAGATATTTAGGGTAAAAGAAGAGTATTAATCATTTATCACATCACATTCTTCAACTATAATTTCATCTGTTTCAGAACTTTTACCCAAAAAGCTTTTCTAGGTTTTTATAGCAATTTAAAGTTTCAATGCATTGAAATTTCCATTGCCTTTTTTATGGAAAATTCTGTTCTCTCCAAATTGTTTTTGTTCTGCGTGGTTGTTGAAACTGGTTGCTTCTGTTTGGAAAACTTATCTCCATGCCATCATAGAGAGAAAGAGCCGCATCTGCTGTCAAATACACTTTCATTATATTGATGCATTCACTTTATGTGAATTTTATTTTAGGAAAATTCTACAGAAAAGAGTTCCCTTGCTCCATGAATTTAGTTCCTTGCCCTGGCAGGCATCCCATCATCTTTATGAAAGCTTTTTCATAAATTTCTTAGAGTCTATGTTCATGCAGTAGAATACGGTTTGATATAACATACATTCAATTGGGAGGCTATTCTACTGCTTAGAACCCTATCCTAATTTCTGGAATAATTTTATACACAGCCGATGTGCTCATTTACTCTTATACCAGCATTGTCTTATTCTAAGTAATTCTTTCCTCGTGATTATCCCCACACATTGAGTACTTGTGTAACGTCTCAAATTTCATCTTATCAAAGAAGTCAAGCTTCAAACTAATGACATGATATACATCAAAAAGGTTGACAGCATGTTTTGTTTCTTAAAATCAAAATTGATCTTATTTGCAGTTTAGCTATACAAACAGCTATATAAGCACAGCTGAGGCAAAGGGTCCTCTGATCCGTCACACTTCCTCAGTACCAGTCTCCTCAGTAAAATCCTAATACTTTGTTCTAATTTTCTTTTACCATTATGCACAGAACTATCCTGTCATCCAAAAGTAGTTTAAGAACTTGAGTAACACTGACATCAAAACCATAACCCTGCAGTCTTCTGGATTAATTTTTCCCCCTCTCTTAAAAAAAAGTACACTGCCCTGTTAATATCTAATTAGCCAGCCATCCCACTTTCCAGCAGATCTGTACTCAGATTCCACCTTAATTTCCATTTCCATACTTCTATGCCTTTTCCTGCAGGTGATTGTAATCACTTGGTGTAAAACATGGCACATAATCAAGTTTTTAGACAAACTTAGATTCTCAATGCTTCCCCATCCCCACTCTTGGAAACACATCTGATGAACTTTGTGCTACTTACTCCAATGCCCTTTGCAGGGTCTAATCCATGTTGACAGTTTCTCTGTGCTAGCTCCTATCTTCAGCCCTAAGACACTGAAAAATCTAGTTGCGATGACGAACATAATGATTCTTTCATGAGTTCAAGTGCGTCTTAATGACAGCTTTGAAGCACATGCGTAAGTTTAGCTGTGGTTTAAAAAGAAGTCATTATAATGGTTACTGCCTGTAAAAGTAGTCTAAATTCTTAAGGACACATAAATAAATGTTGGTGGCAATTCTGGAAAAAAACTGAATTCCATCCAACTAGCTACAACATTGCCAAAGGCAATCACAAGCACCCCCTCAGCTTTTGTTTTGTAGTTATCACTACCTGGATTCCTTGCAGATGTTTAAGCAGTGTCATAACCTGTACTGTAGTTTATTGCTACTGACTAGACCCTTAACTAAAGAATAATCCCTTTCAAGTTTTAAAAGAAAAATCTAACTTGACTAGACTTGCCAGGTCATACATTTTGTATTGTAAAAGTATAAAGCCAAACAAGGAGGCAGTAAGCATGTGCTCTAAAACAACTAGGTCTTTTCACTCTTACACATTACTTAAAATACTTTCATCATAAGTTTACACTTTACAGGTCCCACAAAAAATTAAGCGGTTAGATTATGTGATAAAAGCTCATCTACAGCTCAACAAAGGAGCTGAGAGAGACAGTGGTAGGCAGGGCACCTCAAATAATACTATGTCCAGCTCCTTCCAGGCCCGTCACAGGAGTAATCAGCCATCAGAGGCCCATCTCCACAATTCCAGAGCACCACAGAGAAGCAGAATAGCAGAATAGCAGGCAGGAACAAAAATTAAGGACTTGGAGGAAGGGAGGCCCCATCTAGACCCCACCACTCAGGGCTGTCTCTGGAAAGCTTCAGCCCCAGGGTCCAGATGTGAAACCCATCACAATGAGTCAACATCAAATAATCTTGGATGGGGGGAGGAGGGGGGGAGGGGAACAGTCATTGCCCAGGGCTGCGGAACATGATGCCAGATGCATGGGAAGAGCATTTGGAGGCTGCACAGGACTTACTATGGGATGTTCGCAGGGGGAAACAAAGGCAGGGAAAGCGATATATTTACATGATTTGAGGAGGAGCAAGTATGAGAAAACAGAGAAGTGGATAAAAAGTGCCAGTTGCGTGCAAATAGTTTGCTGGTTGCTTCACTTGTCTGGCCATGCTCTCCCCTAGGCAGTGGAGTCTGTCCCACCTCCTTATTAAATACCTCTCTAACTCTTTTCTGGGTGAGGGGCTCTGTTCATTATGTATGTGTGCACAGAGGGCTGAGTGAAGCAACTGACATGAGACTGCCCATCACCTGGGTGCCTGCCACCAGACAGACCAGGGCACGTGGGCTTAAGTGCCAGCCTGGGGTGGGTCATGGGACCACATATGACCACAGCACAGCACCTGGAGTGGGTGCAGACATGCAGGCGCATGTGTACGGGGAACACATTTTCAGCCTTGCTGCTGGTTGGAGCTGGGGCATGGAGCTGTGACAGCCTCATCCCTCTTGGGCTGCTGAGTCTGGCCCAAAATTTTACCATAGCACAAGGGAAGAAAAAGCTTTTGAAATGTTACACAAAACACATGCTTAAAACAAGATTTTCTTATGCCATTCCACATATGGTGATCATCATCTTTCTATCCATATCTCAATTCTGTCCCTTTTCCACTATTTTCCACTCAGATCATTTCACCCACTTCATATCAATCTTCTTATATCATAGATATTCCCTCCTCTCCATTTCACTTCTACCCTAACGCTGCCTCTGATTTTACAGGTTCATTTTTCTTTAGTCTGCTTAGGCCTTTCTCCATTTCCTATAACCTTACCTTCATCTTCCTCTCCATGAAATTATTTTTATCATTTCCTCTTTAAATTCCTCAACCATCCTGTCAGTAGGAATAAAAACTGCCCTTTACACATTCTGTCATTTCTCTTCAGCTTTCTTCCCACTTACCAAAATCCATTCTTTGTAACATCGCCTTTCACTCTCTTTCAAAGAGAAACACATGCAATTGAGGTGCTCTGCTTCCTACTTAAATAAAACATGGCTATTTTCAAACGTTTACTGAGTGAACAGGGTTTGTATTAAAGTTATTTTCACAGAGGACAGAATAAAATCAGCAGATTATTACTACAAATGCAGTTCAAAAGACTCAAAAAATTCAGAAAACTGTTTCTCACGAAGTGTAGAGACTGCTCATGTCACAAACCCAACAAGAAAATACTTGAGGTTTTGCTATTTCCCCCCTCCTCTCTGTGCAGCTGTAGAAGAGAAACCATTTTCACATACACCTCTTCCTAGAATTTAAAATTCTCAGGCTTTGCTCTAAGTTGCCCACCTTACCAACTTCAGCATATCCATATACGATTGTAAAGTTGAATTAAGATTTTTAACAAGAGCTTATCAAAGAGCTTTTATCTTTTTGAAGCATTTTGCTTCAGACAGTCAATCTTTCTTTCAGCTCCACAGAATACTGCATCCAACCAGTTGTGAAGACGCACATTTGAGAGGCATGTGGAGATGGGATTAGTTTGGTTTTTTTGCAGGTGTATCATCTTCCATCCAATATCTCACATTGTTTGTTAGGACTTCCATGAACCTAAGACATTGATTTTACTGATCAATTTTTAAAAGTTCCTATACAAATGAGGAAGAAGCATTTTCAACATAACTCTACAAGACTGATAGTATTTATCAGCTTTACAGAAAAACATCTGTCTTCATGACAACTCATACCCATCAGCTGACTCTACTGACCATTTGATCGCATGTAAAGCTAGCACAGAGAAGGAAAATTTGATACTGTTACTATGTGAAGGAACTTTCTACACCGTACTGAAATTACTACCACTGGCCAGAAGTTCCACTGGATTACATTAGCTGACCTGTGTTTGGCTGCACTTGACATAAAGGCTTTAAACAGAAGAGATCACACTACTGTTAGGAGACATAATTTGAAAGGGGTTGGCACTCAGGAGCCATGCTTTAAGTTTCTCTCCAAAGCAGCAGCACAGACCCTCTGAACCTGAAGCAACAAATAGGAAAAGCAGCATACTGTCCACCATAGGCCAGGATGGGACTGTGCCTGCATTCTTAGATTATGTGGCGAGGACTGGTCACGCAGCCTGATGCCAGCTTCCTTTACTGGAAATGTTGAAGCACAAGGTCTTCCTTCGGAAACCACAATCATCCCTTTCTTGTGAGGGCCCCAGGATCAGGAAAGGATGTTTAGATTTAGTTCTGCTATGCACTGTTTCATGCTAGCGTGCAGGACTCCACAGCCGACTTCTGAGCAAGGGTTTTTCCTTACAACAGAGCTCACAGCAACTGCCTCTGCACTCAGCCAACCCTGATAACCAGAGAGCTGGAGAACACCTCATGTTCTTCTGCTACTCAAATAGCTTCCAGCCAATGATTTCCAGCAGGACTAATGTTAAAGTTTAATGTTAAGTTAATGTTAAAGTCCTGTTTCCAACAGGACTAATGTTAAAGTCCACGCTATTTTCCCAGTCTCCTTTCATCACACTTATCAACTCCTACAATGTCTTACACTGGGCTTAAGCTTCCCCTTAATACTGTGATGACGTAACACATGCACACCCTTGTCCTGTCAGAAGGCAGCTCCAAAACGTCACTTCTTCGTTGGCTAGAAATCTTATCCTAGTCTTTATTTTATTACTACTTGATCTTGTTGTAAAAATGCTCTCAAGAACATGTTTACTTTACAGTTGGAGCCAACATCATAATTGGAGCCAGTACACCCTTGCATATTGATACATCCTAGTACATTTTGAAGGACTGCAGATAGACAAGGAGACACTTGTTGGTAATGCAAACCAATGAATTAATAAATAAAGTTATAAAACAAGAACAATACAAGGACAGACCATATATGGGAAAAGGACTGAGTTCACTGCAAGAACATTAAGAATGCCTCTTCAGATCCGTCAGGGCAGGGACCACCAGAGGCCACCGAAAGACCCCTTGTATGCAAGCGCAGTTGATTCAAGAATGATTAAGCAAATATTTAAATGCATTAAAATTATATTTAAATCGCAACCAATCATTGTAACTTATATTGTTAAATCCTGAAACTTGTGTGTATAAATATGCTAAGAAAAGTGACCACAATTGTGCGAGCTTGGAGGGAATAAATAATGCCCCTCACACACGACATCGAATAAAGAATGCCTGCTTCTTAATGCTACATTAAGAGTGTTTTCTAGTCCCGATTTTGGTGACAACCTCATGCCAAAAATTTGTCCCTTAGGTTAGGTATCTATCTAGCTTGGCTCATGTTACATCTATTTTACATTTGAATAACTGTATTAATAAGTTGTTTCCTCTTTGAACCTTTCTTCCATGCTAAAGAAGTCCCTTTATTTTCATAACATCATTGGTATTTCAAAAAGTCCATCCCAAAAAAACCTCAGAGAATAGTACCTTGGGGGATGGGGAGAGAGAGGAAGAACCCTATCTCCCATGAGACATGCAGTCATCAAGCTATCACAACATAAGCTACGTTCCATGGAGGCCAAGTAAGCTGCTTCCATGACTGCAAAGACAGCACTTTTCCTCACTGTGCTTTTGTTTGAAATCTCTTTTCCTCTCCTTTAGAGAGCTGAAGGGTAGAAACTGGAAAACTGAAATTACTACAAAATTGACCTCATTTTCACGCAATGATCCAACATAACCAAAACAATTACGACATGCACAGGAGCTGTGCCCTACACATCCTCACTGGGAGCCCTAACCATACCATGCCATGATGGAATTTACATTTCCACAAGTTCCTGCAGAACCAGGGTGCCACTTTCCTTCTCCAGTTTGTCACCTCTATAGCTGTGTAACGGAACAAGAAGCAAACAATATAACACAACACAAAGGAGCAGTTAATTGTAATACTTTTAAAGACATCAAAAAGGATAAAGAAACTATTCCTCTGAGGAAAATTGAAAGCCTTTCAGGAAATCAGTCAGTGACCACTATCTTATTTGAAGAGCTTAATTTTGCAATGGGGTAAGAGTGTTGTTCTGAACCACAAATGAAACAAGCTTCTGGATTTTAGACTCTCAAACTAAGCTGCTGAACAGATTAGAAGTACTTAAGCTGCTCAGTGTCTGAAGTACTTGGTATCCCACATTTTCCACCATGCTCCACATTGCCCAGTATTTTAATACAGCCAAATATTACCTATCCTTTGTGCAAAAATCATGTTTGGCATTAATTTTGTCTACCTAAAAGTCCATTTGAAGGTGCAAACAGTCCAGACTTGGTTTTCAGTTGGTGGTGAGCAATCATAGAAACATTCCCAGTACACCCTACTCTCCTTGACTTGTCCAACTTAAGTTATAAATCTTAACCCACTGAAGTCTGAGCATTTGAACTTCCATTTTTTTCTCTACAAAGCACAATCACATTGCTGTAAGGGAAACAAAGTTAACTTAATATCATATAGTTTGCCTTTGCAAAAATGCATTCAATTCTGCCTAATAAAAAGTTTTAACAATTGTTTCACATTTTATAAAATCACAAAGCTACTACTCACCTTTAAAAGAAACAAAGGATTTAAGTCTTATAAACCAAAGCCTCCACAACTTAGAGAATTCTCAAGCTACTATTGATTGCATACACCTACAATAACACTACTTTTCACACCATGTATTATATTATCAAGAAAAGTTTACATAGCACAAAAGTGCCCTTTTTTCTTTATTTTTACATTTCCAGTAACAGCTGCAGCTTGCTCCAATTTCTTTTTTTGCTCTTCTTTCCTTGCTTTATTGTTTCTTATACAGAGTAGAACTCCAAAATCGTGGAACTCTAATTAATAACATTTAATTTTCAGTGTATGCCTGGTTCCCAATGAATTTGCAGGGGGGAAAAAAAAAAAAGATAAAAAACAAAAGTACTGAACCATCAAGATGGTTACACAAAACAAGGTAAAGTTATTTTACCATTTCATATTGCCTTGGCTGTATCACATAGCCTACTTTTTAATAGGCGTTTGTTCCTCTTTCCTGAAGGATCTGATAGAAACTGCTGTAATACTACACACCTGCCTGGAAGAAAATCCCCTTTTCAATTACCAATGATTCAGAAAAACACTATCCAGCAGAAGATATGTCCTTTTTTTGGCCTGTGATCACTCTGTTCACTTTAAAGGAATGCACATAATTAACTCCGATAATTAACGAGGTTATACTCATCACATAAAAGGTGTAAGTTCCTCTATTATGACATTATTTGAATTTGCACTGCTATTAAGATGATGAGGCTATTCTGGATTTAATTTCACATAACAAGATGTTTCTCTTTAAAGATAGGATTTTTTGTCAAGGCATATAATTTCATTGTCATGTATGCTACATTATAGTGAGTCTACTGGATTGAAGAATGGATAATATACACACAGAAACCAAACAAAATTCAAGTTGAAAAACTAGAAAGCAAGCAAGGCAAAAAGTCAGCAAAAATAGAAAATGGGCATCTGACAGTAGCATGGCTGTGGCAGCAGAAGCCAACGATAACTGAAAAAGGAGAAAATAATCAAAATTTCAAGGAGATATACACAGCTTGGGAAAAGACCATCAGCTGATATATCAAATCCTAGCTGGATCATTCCAGTAAGACATCACAGGCTATAGAGAAACTTCCAGTTCCCACACTCTTCACACTGTAAGTGCAGTAGTGCACATATGGCAAATTTTGTTCCTAAATAACAAGTAAGGTTTCTCAGGACTGCCCAGCTAATAAAATCTTCTAAAAATCTAATAAATACTTTAATATTTGCACATAGGTGTACCTAGTACATGAACTTGCTTCTTCCACAACAGAAAAGCCTGTTGTCTAAAGCCAGACAGTTATTCCATGTAAACATAAGGAAAAACTTTTTCACTATGAGGGTTACAGAGCACTGGCACAGGCTGTCCAGAGAGGTTGTGGAGTCTCCTTCTCTGGAGTCATTCAAAACCCGCCTGGACGCGTTCCTGTGCGACTTAGTCTAGGTGATCCTGCTCTGGCAGGGGGATTGGACTAGATGATCTTTCGAGGTCCCTTCCACCTCCTACCATTCTGTGATTCTGAGGATATTAAAAACAGTTAATTGCAGCAGTGACGTGTACAATTCCCACATCAAATATAAAACCCAAGATGACAGTTCATCTCATTATCTATACTGACATCATATTAGTTGACATGAGCTGCAGTTAACAAACATATGGAATATTCATACTAGGGAAAAAATTAGTCACATTTACTTAGGCATTTAGACATACAGGTTTCATTGACAGCATACCTGACATCAGAGCATTTAGGCAACTTGTATGTAAATATCTAGAAATGTCAAATTAACACCTAAAGTTTTGCAAATAAGTTTCTTTTGCACAGAATTCAGTCATAATAATGATATTATTTAAAATCCTTTAAATATTGGAATAGATAAGAAAACTTTCTGTCATGACATGAGGATTACCACAGCGCTGACTGGGTCAAACACTGAAATCAAGCAAGTTCAGAGTTAAGCTCAGCTGTCAGTCCCATATGAGAAGGTTTCAAGCACTGCTAGCTTGACCCATCCACGTGCCTTAAAAGGGTGTCATTTATTTAGCATGCATTTTACAGAAAACCTCATTTTTAAATTTTAAAGCATCCATTGCTAAGCCTTGTCACAAGTGCTTAGCAGTGTGAGAAAAACATTAA
>NW_010200148.1:0-1922 GCF_000695765.1 Mesitornis unicolor | reverse complement strand
AAGAGCGTCAAGAGTGCTGTGAAATATTCAGCATAAACCCACTATGCAAGTCTAATCAGCATAACAACTCCCTCAGGAAATATCAAATTGCAAATCTCTCAAACACCTAAAAAGGGTAAGAAAGTTGTTAAAAATATAGCAGGATACTCATGAATGAGCCATACATTGTGTTTTCATTTTAAAGTCTAAAGCAAGTAATCCTCCTTCAGCAGAATTAAGACAGAAGTTTGCACATGAGAGTAACAGAGGAGGCAATGGAGGGCAACATTTAATCATCATGACATCTTTATCTAAGTTTAGATAAGACTTTCGGTCAGGAATATTTGGCAGAAGCAGAGATTTTAGTATCATTTGGAAGCATCATCATTTTCTCTCCAAACACACCCTTATATGTAGTTTGAACATTAGGAAATGCACCTGAATGCTCACAAGTTATCCAGTGTGATCTTTGTTAGTTAATACATTCCAGTTTTCCTTTTCAAACTGTGGTATTCCAATTGAAACCAACACCCTGTGAACAGCAAACCTATACGTTTCATTACCATTAATTAGTTTCCCTCCTCACTCTAATACAAGATGCACACAACACATATCTTCTCAACCTTCACACACAGCAGAATCAGGGACAGAACCCCAAACAGAAGGGTTTGTTTTTCAACATGAAGTTCAAAGAGCTTACTTTTTTTCCTTTTCTTTTTTAAACAAACATTGAAAATAACCAGAGTGGCTTTGGTACTGCTTTAATCAGTTTAAACTTGGAGACAGGAACTCCAATTAAAACCTCCAACTCTAGCTACAAGAAACAGCTAATTAGTTCCCAACTTTTTAATGAAGTACTGTGGCAGTGTCCATATTAGCTGTTCAGTACTAAAATGTTCTACAAGATAAGCTCATTCTCTCAGGCAGTACATCAGTTTGTATGTTTATTTCAATCCGCACCATTGTCACAGGGGTTTAAGAAAACACACTATAACTACTACCAGAACTGTAGATCTTCACACACAGTGAGATAATTGAACTTTGCAACATTTTAAATACAGAAGGAGAAATACAAGGCAGTTCATTACTTGTCTGTTAGGCAATGAAGACAATTTAAATTGCATTAAAGTACAAGGTTCCTTTCCATTCGTTCCTGACCACAACTTGCAAATACAAGGGGAAGATGGGGAAGCTATGACAGAAGGCATTTTATGTTTGTGCACCCTAGAGGTCTGGGCAAAATACATGGGATAGAGGAAAAGTGAGAAGTGCCAGATTAAGAGGAACCTTGGCTAGGCAGTGACAGCAAAACATGCTGACAGAGGTGGAAGTCCCAACACCTTCCTTCACACTTCTACAGCTTTTACTGACTCATTTTAAAAGGGATGGTACTTCTATGCCCCTTCCCACACACAGCACATCAACTGAAAAAAAAAAAAAAAAGAAAGAAAAATTGATTACAAACAAAGGACAAGTAAGTTCGCCCACATTCCCCAGCCAGGTTTTTCTAACCTGGGTTTCATCTTGTCACCAAGTCGCTACACGCTACACTTATTCAGAAAACCCTTAGCATTAAAGCAGCGTCTATCCCGGTGTTAAGATGAGAGGGATGCGAAATTGTCCGTAACAGGGTCGCGGGTGCGCTGGGGAAGGGTTTGGAAGGGACCGCGGTCCCTGAGCTGCCATGCCCGCGGCAGCCCCGCTCCCCTGCGGCTCCCGGGCTGGACTAGGGGCTGTGGCGGGCACTCGGCAGCTACTCCCGGTCGGGGATCGCCTCCGACTTAGGGCAAGGGGGTGACAGAGCAAGAGAAACTCCCTTTGCCTGTGTCTCACAGTAGCGCACAGGTTGGAGGCTGAGGGAACAGGGTGGCCGGGGCCGCTGCTCCGTACCGGCCGCTGGCAAAGTACCGGCCCGGCTGCACGATGAAACGGGAAGATGAATT
>NW_010200147.1:24808-59923 GCF_000695765.1 Mesitornis unicolor | reverse complement strand
TTCTGTGATTCTGTGATACTGTTATGATTACCAGTCCCTTCCTCAGAGTGTAGTATTCCAGTATCTCAAGTCTATTTGTAAACTGAGCAACAAATGCTCCTTCTCTTTTGATTCAGTTATTTACCATAGATGAAAAAGTCGCACATGGAGGTAAGATGTGCTCTTCAAGTATTTTTTCCCTTTTAGCAAATATGTCACAGTTTATAGTAGTTGTAATCTTGATCAGTGATGTATCAGTCACCGATGTCAGTAGTTGTAACTGTGGTTAGTGATGTACTTAGTTCCCAAAATATGTTTCTGTGTCAGAAAATTACAGACAAGTATTCTTATTTCAGTAAACAAGTGGAGTGCATTTACCCCCCCTAGCTTCCCTCAAGATTAATGCATTTCATCCTCAGCCTACTTTAAAATTAGTTCTGGGACTTGAACAATTTGTAATAAGTTTGTTCTTGAGTTTTCTCTTGGCTTTTACATATCCAAGTGTCATATAGTCTTAAGTGTTGATTTGCTGACTAGCATTAGTACCTCTTCCAAATCAGTTAGCACGGAAACTCCCGCATTCCTAATCTGCATTTACTTTAGACAGTTTTCTGTTCCATCTAAAAAAGCCAGTGAAAGAGTTGAGAGCTTTCCCCAAATTGTTTTCCCTAATATTTGACTTTTTAAATCTGATGCTAAGACCTGAAACATCAAATACTGTGAAGACCATCCAAGATCTCTGATAAACTTCTGTTCTGATCTGGAGTCTCTGTCAGTGAAGTCAGCAGCTGAACTTCTCTTGGCAATTTTGACATTCATTTGCTGGGTGTGCTACCAGGAACATGCAAAGTTCTGTGAAGAAAAGTGGTAGTGGTGGTGGTGCAGGACTTCAAGGAGGGGCTTGTATGCCATCTGTAATGGAAATTATCTCTCCTCCCAAAGTGAGCGTTGCTTGAATGCAGAAAAATAAACATTTTACTAGGATCTGAGTGAATTTAGAGCATGAGGTCTAGGTCAGAGATTTTCATAAAAGCTAATCTCCTGCAGGTCTTCAGTGTGAATCTTCCTATCTCTTACATACCCTAATAAATGACTGGAAGGTGTTTTCACTCGGATTGGATATGGTTTTTTAAGCTTCCTGAAATACTTCTGCTTTCCATCCATATTTATGTGCTACACTTTACTTAGCCAGATACATAATTTGGCACATAATAAGATACCTCCATCAGTCATTTTCTTCTTACACCCAATACTCTTCCACGTCGCTCTCTAGTTAGCAGGACTCTTAAGCAGCAGAATCCAGTATTCGTCTGAGCAACACCTTAGAAAAGCTGTGGAACCCCAGTGCTCTTTTTTCCCCTCCCTCTGAAATGATGACTGTGCTTTTTAAAATTGATGTCACCTCGTCTGGAGCTTAAACATGATCTGAATTTCAGTGATTGTATGCTGGCCCCTGTGGCCTCATGTTTCATACATGCACTCCCAGCAGTTACTCTCCAAGCCACCCTTCTTGTGGCTTTTTTGCATTCTCAGCTTGTCTTCTTTTCCTTACTGTTATTTCCCAGGCTGCACCTCATGTTAATGCTGTGATGGAAATATCAGGCTAATGATCTGTGAGAACAGGCAATACTTTGGAGAAGAAGAGGGGCACACAGTGACACCACAAGAGAAGAGCTTGCTGCAGTTTGCCAGCTCCACTTTGCTGAAGTACACGGCATTCTTTCACTTTCGGAGACAAGGATTGGTGTGTGTCAGTAAAATGTGTAAAGGAAGGTGTTTATGGCTCCTAACTTTCCCTTCTGTGACCAGGAGTGTGGTTACAACTGGGACAGGAATCTCCATTCCAGAAGGGATAAACATGGTTAGGAGTGAACGCTGCATATTCTTGTTCATGCCTGTAGATGTCCCTTGCGTTAGTAAAAAAAACCATAGCGCAGCAAACTTTACAAGATCTGTGCTGCCAAATGTTTACCCACTTGGAAATTGTTTTGCTTCTCTAATAAAAATGTTGCGCTGTGCTTAAGGTACAGTCGTCACCTCTTCAAGGAGATCTCTTTGAGTAAGCCAAGAAACCAGAGGTTTAGAACTGCTGTGTCTGGATGCTATCCACAGAATCACAGAACGTTAGGGATTGGAAGGGACCTCAAAAGCTCATCCAGTCCAATCCTCCTGCTGGAGCAGGAACACCCAGATGAGGTTACACAGGAAGGCGTCCAGACGGGTTTTGAATGTCTCCAGAGAAGGAGACTCCACAACCTCTCTGGGCAAAAGAGAGGCCCAAAAGAGATGAGCCAAAAGAGATGAGCCCTATCAAGTCTCAATTTTCTATTTATTAACTGCAAGGACAGCAGGTGATGACTGAGAAAATGCTTAAAGTAGCGTGGGGAGAACAGTAACTTTCCAGGAGAAGAAGGTACAAGAGTGCTAGGCCACTGTTCTGTTAGAAGGGACAGGGACAAAAGCCTTGCTGATAAATATCAGTCAATCTGTGATCTTTCTTTGAGAGATAATAGAAACTGTTTTTGTGAGGTTTTTGCAACACCTTCTCTTTTGTAGTGTGGTAAGTTGGGGGAGCTTATTAGTGAGGTGAATCAAGTCAGCATTATTTGAATTATTTTTTCTCAATTCCATATAGTTCTTAATTTTAACTTTAAAATAACTCTAAAATATTTTCTTACTCATTTATTATTCAGGAAGGTGCATTTTTCAGGTGTTGAAAATGATGGAAGAAGTCTTGTCTTCTATATACGGTACCATATTGGACCATTCTCTTACATCAGTCTGGCTTGCAAATTGGTGAGGAGCAGGATGGTACAATTATGTCCCATTAAAATGAAAATGTTTAACTATTAAAAAAACTCGTTAAATGACTACGTTGGCATTGTGGCCTTAATTCCCGAAAGATTTGATACAACAGTTTTAAATGAATTATGAATGGAAGGCTAAGACTGAGGTCTAAGACTTTCGAGATAAAGAAAGATTTAAGAAAGTTTGTTGGAAAGTAAATCTCAAGTTCAGCTGGGAGAAAGGAGGTAATACACTTACGGGTATTTTTTGCTCTTTATATCACAGGTCAATTCTTTTCTCCCCAGAACTGAAATACGAAAAGACATAAATGGTTCTTTTGAAGTAAAGTTGTTATTGTCTGCAGTTAGTTAAAAATAGGCCTGAAATACAGCTGGGTGAATTTTCTCATTACCAAAAGCAAAAAAAAAACCACCAAAAAATTTCCTCTGCCAAGTCACTTGGACTTTATTGATCTATTGTAAAGTATTTTTTCTTCTCTTTTTTTTTTTTAAAAAAAAAGCCATCTTTAACCAGAACAACTGAATCTTAATGTAAGTTCCGTTTAATACATGCTAGGTAAGCACTGGTTCGTAATCTTAACTTTCCTACCTGTTTCTCTAAGAGAACATATATATAACATATATAACAATTTTTAAATTTTGTAACAAACATAGAAGTGACAGCAGCATTAGTAATTGCTTTAAAGTTTGTGTTATTTCAGACTGGGGTAATACTGTGAAGCATCCTTTTGGCAGAAATAATTCAACTAAGTATCAGGTGAATGCATGGTATAAAGTACTACAGATGAATCAGATGTTCATTATATACAGTCAACTGTCTGTAACCACAAATGCATTCAACAGGAGATATGAAAGTTCTGAGCACTTTTTAATCCCATGTTTCAAGTGCAGGACCTTTGGATATTTGTGTACTAAAGGCTAAAATCACAGTGCAACTTATTTATGCACTTAATGCTTTTGAAAGAAAAACATTATTTAGTCTTCTTATGATTCCCAAAATGTCCAATTTTTAAATCTGAGTAACATTGCTACTACAGTAGAAAATCAAGTACAAGTGGTATAGGGTCCACCTGTAAAGAATTTTAGGTAGAAATAGATGTGTTATCCAAAATGTACATAATAATACTGGTTTGGAATAATCATGGCAAATGTGCTGGCTTTCCCCTAAGTTCCCTTTAACACAAATCAGATGACAGGTCGTCTTCTGATGGCTAAACCCTGCGTTCACACAGAACCTTAAATACAAAAAGCAGCTGATGCAAGAAACGGTGTCACCGTGGTAGAACACACAAGTTTGAGACAAAATCTATGGTTCCTGATTGTATCATGGTCATGGAGTGTCGTGGTTTAGGGCTGGGCCAGCCACTAAATCCTGGACAGACACTCTCTGTTAACCCCTCTCCCCTCCCCAGAAGGGAAGAGAAAGGAGAATAAGAGAGAGAGACTTTACGGGTTGGAAAATAAACTAACAGATTTAATGAAACAATAGTACTAATACTACAAGATAATGTTGTAAATAGGAAAATAATGAAATATCTACAAATATGTACAAAACCAATATAAAATCATCCCTCCACCCTCCCCCCAATGATGAATACGTCACCAGAGGCTCTGCGGAGCAGGGCACTGGAAAAGTCCCAGACCAAACTCAGCAGCAGGTGGGAGCAGGATGCAGGAGCACAGGGATCAGGATCAGCAGCAGATGAACCAGCAGGGTTCCACTCAGACCTCGGCCTCTGCAGGATCGAGATGGACGGAAGGGTCCAAGATGGAGGGGCTCCAAGACAGAAGAAGGGTCGAGACCCTCATGATCCCTCGGCTTTTATACCGAGTATGATGTACATGGGATGGAATACCTCGTTGGTCAGTTTTGGGTCTGCTTCCCCCCCCCGTAGGCGCAGACACAGCACCCATGGTGAGACAACTGACCTTGAGCTTATCTTCTAGCAGCACTGTCTGGGAAAAACATGCTGCCAGTTTTCAGCAAGTTCAGCCACTTAAAAGAGACTGAGCTGAAAAGCAAAATCACTAAATAAAAAATTAGTTCTGTTTAGCTCAAACCGGGACAATGGAGGTAAGTGTAATGTTGAATAACTTGTAGTTTAATACAAAATTAATGTTTTGGTTCTTTTTCCATTTTACTTCCTGAAATACCTCTAAGGGAGGATCTGTTTATTTTGTTCTGCATAACTGTCATGGACTCACCTGGCTTGTTTTCCGGTGTTGAAAATTTGTGCACATATCTCTTCTGACATCTGTTAGCTGAGGGTCAAGTCCTAGAGCTTTGATAAAATCTTTGAGGATGACAGGAATTTCAGCTCAGTAAAAGTGGAATTTTGGCTTCAAGATTTGTCATGAAATGCGTGAAGGGTACTAAACAGTTTCTTTGTAACAGTGTTTAGAAAAATAATGTAAGTTCAACTCAGGGTAAGTTGTATACTGAAGCCATATAGCCAAAGATTTGTAAAATAATAATAATAATAACAACAACAACAACAACCACCTCTCTTTTAGACAATCATATTCAACTGGATTCACAGCTTTTAGTGTGTTTACATTTGATTGCCATTTGTGTTTATGCTGATCCCTTTCATTTCCTCTATGTAAGGGTCTGTAAGCTGATCTCTGCCATTTGTGGTTTGGACAGATAGGTGCATAGAGCAGTGGATATCTCTCTCAGATACCTGCTCAATGTCCTTGGTTACGTCTGGAGTTTTTCTTGAGTGCGCTGAGCCCTGAAGAGTGTAAATGCTGGTTACTATGGACATAACTTGTCTTTAATTTACTGTGGCTGTGAGATAAACCACATGAGGTTAAGAGCTTCTCAGTGTGATCTGAAACAGGCAGTGTACTGAATGGGGCATCACCTGAATTCACAGTGTATTAGAACGCAGCTGTGCACATCTAGTCACATTTTAGGTGCATCACTGCAAGCTTCAGGAGCTTAATTTTGTCTACGTGAGGCACGCTGGCCTAAATATTTTCTGGTATACTAAAAAATGTACCGGGTATTTTCCACCCCTCTCCAAAAGGCTGCCAGGAAAGGTGTTCAATGCTTGAGGTAGAAAATGCTCGATAGACAAGTTCAATTCATTTCTCCAATCTGCTAAGACAAATTTCTAGTGACCAGACATACAAATTATTTTTTCTCAGATTTATTTTTATTCCTCCTGCGGTGGCTGTTCTACTGTACACAGAACTGAAGATTCATTAGAGTGGAAAGAGGTCAAGGAACATTATTTTGACAGCTGGGGAGGTACCTGTATTCCCATCTGTGTTCCAGGACTGTTTCTGTACTGCGGTTTCAAGAACTGAGACATCAACATGTAAAATTATGTAGAGCTTTTTTTTTTAAATTATTATTTTTTCCCCTTATGGCCAACCCCATGTTTGTTAAAAGTGAAATTTTATTTGGGTAAACAAGTATATTGATATCAATGGAAAGATGTCTTCATTGTCATTGCTCTGACCCTAGGTGAAAGAAAGCAGTAAGGCTCTTTTTGTGGGAAGATGAGAATACAGTTTGTGTAACTGAAATTGTTGGTAAAGGTTACTGCCTCTCTGAAGGTTGTTCAGTAAGAATGGCACAGTGAGGTGAAAGTTTGTAGCCTCCATCCAGGGTGCCTTCAAGTAAAGGCAGTTTTCTCAACTCAGGACGATGCCTTTTAGAGAATTTGAAGTAGTTTGACTGTGCAAAATATTCATATCCTAAATTAGTTGTTAGGATTTTAACCACTTTTTGTCTATCAAATGTGGTGAATTTTTTTAAGTAACAGGCTTTGTCTTCAAAACCCTTGTGGTTTTTCTCTTAATCATCAGTCACAGGTCTGTGGGTGAGGTCTTTCTTAGACATCACTGCCAGTGTGCTGGTGGCAACTCACAACTGTCACACTTGAACACTTTTGAGAACACGCTCCAAGTGGCATTTGTGGCCCTTGGGAAACAAAAAAGGTGGTTGTAGCTTAGGCAAACACATCTTTTCATGGAGTCCAGGACAGAACAGAGCTGTGCCCATTACCCGCAAGTATACCTGGCTTTACGTAGGTTATAGAATAAATTAACTAAGAAATTATTTTAGTTGCTCAAGAGAGCAGATCCAGAGTGACTATAAGGCTTGTGAGAAGGAATGGTAGTTTTTGTTTTTCTAAAATGAGGAGAAACCAGAAAGTGAGTAGTTACTCTCACAGAAGAAATATCAGAGAGAATGCTCATGTGACAGCACACAAATCTCTAGCATGAAAAAGAAAATCAAAGCCTGTCAAATACTGAGCATTAGCATTCGAAACAGATGTCATAAGATTAATTATCCTTATGAATCCTGTTTTTAAGTTTTACAGGCTAAGTCTACAGTTTTTGCACAGTTAACAGTTCTAGTTCGGTGCGTTCAGTCTAGTTACCCTTACGTAGGGTTAGCCTGATACTACAGAAGACAGTCACACGTTCCAAATAAAAAGACCGAATGCCTTGAAGTAGATCACTTGGAGATAAACAGTATTAAAATGGAAGCACATCTGCCAAGTATCAGCTGTCAAAGCCCTGCAGCTATCTGAAACCAATCAAGTGTCAGAATAATCTGGTGTAGTGCACTTCAGCTTTAAGTCTTTGTAATCATCCAGCCAATTTCATGAGCTACATGGGAGAGCATACGTGTGTGTTTGTGATTGTAATAATGCTTTAAGTGAAATCAGAAATAAAGAATAGACAATCTGCAGCTATGAATTTCAGCACCTTATTTGATCATTACCTCCTGCTTTCGCACGAGTTCATAATTCCCTGTGGCAGCTAAAAAGTTTATTTTGTATCTAGCTGAGAACTAGCTGATGTAAACAGTCTAAACCTCTTACGCAAGTACATACAAGACTGAAATGATCCCAACGTATGCATTGTTGTACTTTTGTCCTTTAAAAATGTTTGTATAAGACTCTTTGCAGAGGGTTAGGACAAGCTGTTTGCTTGGTCCAAAGCCCAATTTTCAGCTTATCTAGTTGTCAGCTCAGATATCTGCTGTATTTGTGTGGGAGCTGCAAAAGTTAGATGACTTCCTTGTACTCCATCATGGCCACTGAATAAAACTGAGAGCATCCTCTAATGGTCAGAGGAAAGGTTGATAATGACAACTGGAAGACTGTCACATAGAACTGGACAACAGCCTCTGAGACATGAGAAAAGCCCCTTCATGGTGCTCCTTTTTCTTCCTTTTCTTATCTCTTCCCCCTTCCTTCATCTGTTGTCATATTATTTTGATCCTTTATAGAGCAGAAACTGACCTTTTTATAAACTAGATCTAGCTTTTTGGGCACTATGCTGTACAAACTAATTGCTTTTCTTAGTTACCCAAAGACTGAGTTTCAGGCTGTTGGATTTTCAAGTGGGGCAGGACTTTGGTGTGGTGGAGGAGATGCAGGAGACAAGTTGAACGTGAAGGCTGGGTCATGTCCATCAGAACAGTATAGGTGCTACTGAAGTTCAAGAATCTACCTGCAAAGTTTCAGTGGCTAAAATTGTATCTAACCTTTGCCTTTGGGGTTCTGGTTCTCAGCATAATCACTAAATTCTCTGCATGGGTAGACTATTCCCCGATACGCAGATGCGCATTGGGTGAAGTCTTTAAGGGTTTCATGGACAGAAATGACCCTTTAGATGTTCAGATCTGACTTCCAACTTTCTTAAGTCATTTAATTTCAGTCAGTCAGTCTGTATTTGAGTAACGTGTTTATCTGGAGTTTCAGAGACGTGCAAACTCTTGGTATGTAGGCATTAAGGGATGGAGAGTCTGTTAGTGCACTTGGTAGTTTGTAGCTCTAGTGGTTAGCTACCTTGATAAGTATCTATGTGAGATTTTCAAAAGAAGAGTTTGCTGTTGTAATGCTCTCCTGTTATGCTTTCTGTGCTAGAGGAAGACCCCAGTGCCTTGACTAGGAGAAATAATTTCATATGTACTGTAATCGGACAACCTCTCAATCTTGATTAACTGATCAAACTAAGCCTTTCAGTCATACAGGTCATACAGAGGCATTTTCAGCAGTTTAATTTGTATTATTCTTCACTTTTTCTCCAGTCTTTTCAATGACCCCATTTGAATTTGATCTCTGTAAGCAATTTTAAATATCAAGAATATTTCTGAAAGCCGCCTACCAAAATAGAGTTTTCTCCAGTATTTTTTCTTCCTGCCACAGCATATCACTCTCAATGAGCTAAATGTTTAGCTGTGACACCTAAAATCCTCTGTCACTGTTTTTTCAAGATATATTCTCCATTTTGTGGGAAAGACCAGAATTCCTTATGTTTTAATGAATTATTATTCTTTTGGCTGTAAAGAAGCACATAACCTAGGAAAGTAATCACAATCAGTCTTTCTGCTTGTTGCCCTCATATCTAACAATTTTGCCAATTCCTGTCATCAGGAAGCTTTATGAAGTCATTACCATGCTTAGTTCCAGGTCATCAATGGAAATTATGTTGGCTGTCCCATAAACTCCCCATTTGCTACTGAATATGTCAGCCATTTCTCTACATGTGCTTTGATTCTACCCGGTCCTATTTTCTATCAGAAAATATGGCATTGTAGAAAACTACATTGTAGAAACTATATGTACCTTTTTTTAAAAAAAACAACCAACAACTTTAGATCTTTGAAAGCAATCAAATTAGTTTGATAATACCTATTTTCAGTAAAGTCCTATTGACTGACATTTGGGACCAGCTCTAGCTTGGTCAATGCTAAAAGAAAACATCTTAATAGACTCATCAATGGTTTCAGCAAATAGGAGAATAATAAGGTAGAATAACGCAGAAGTTGTGTAAGTCTTTCATCTAGGTTTGCTCTATCTTCTCAGTGTGAGGAGAGCACAGACATCTTAAGTCTGCTGTTATTTCTCCTGGCTCTTGTATAACCCCACAACAGAATTTCAGCTGCAACAGCTGTTAATTGGGCATGATTTACTTCAGAATTTACACTTAGAATATTATTTTTTTTGCCACAATTTGCTGAAGCCATTTTCAGTTTGAACCAGAGATGGTCTAATACCTGGACTTCAAGTGATGTGAACAAAGTAGCTACATAGTCTAAAGCCTGATGAGGCAGGGAGAAACTTAGAGTTCTACCAGTAACTTGTTTGAGTTGTACCAATAACTTATTCTTCATTTTAGATTCCAAGTATGCATGGACAAAACATGAATTGGGATGTAATTTTTGTTGAGATTGTGTTTTATAGAATATGACCTGCTGACTAGACCTGCAGTCATTATGTTTACAATTGTTAAGTGTCATACTACATACAGGCTTAAATATAACTTACTCATTAGACTGCATGGTTTAAATTTTGTTATGAATCTTAACATTTTCTAAGTGTAAATTGTGTAGGAGATTGACTGTGAGATTTTTTGAAATTCATTGAGTCAGCAGGGGTTTGTAATCAGCATTTGAGATCACAGGCAAATGAGCCAGTACTGGAATTACTGGAACGATAGCTTCATATGGCTTTGTAAGATGCTGCATTGTCTATCCATTGTAAATAATTCACCATTCTTTTTAAAAGATCCTGGAATAAATTGACCTGTTAATTGAATAACGGGTTTCCTGTATTAAATGTTCCTGTTTCCATTCAAAAATCCAATCTTCTCTTTTTCATTATTCAAACTATTAAATAGTTTGGACTGTATAATATATTAAATTCTCGCATTTGAATCAGAGCAGTGTCAAGATTGCTTTCCAGCTGAGCCAAACCTGTTTCTGTAGCTCGTACTATAACCACCAGACGTGGTGTTAGGAGACCATACCTTTTACAACATGCTTGAGAAAGGGACGCAGCGGTGAGTTCAGCAGTTCCTGCAACCTGTAATGCTATTCCCTTGGGACTGAGGTGCACTCGAGGATCAGTTGTGAAGAAGTCACAGAGGGAAGGCTCAGGAGTTCAACTGAGGAGATGTAGGTAGGAGCCACATGGCCTGGATTACCCCACAGGATAAGATCGAGAGATGAAAGAGACTCTAGAAGGCTGCTGATAGGGTGCATGATCTGCCCAAACAGTAAATACAAAGATTTTTGCCAAGTCTGGCAAGTGATACTGCGTTTGGCACTGATAGGAACAGTTGTTACAGTCATTTATAATAAAGCCAAGACCTTTTTGTTTTCCTTTTTCAATGAAATTCTTCCGTCATCAAAAAAACAACATTACGGTGTTGCCGATTTAACAGGATGAGGTACCATTGGTTTTGTTTACATGAAATTGGGAGCACATAGATGATGCTAGTGTCAAAGTTATAGCTCTAGCAAAAGTACAGTTTGAAAATTAAAGTGTTTGTACATACATATAGTTCGCATTGGTGGGAACTCTACATGTGATCACTTTTATTTTCCCTAGTGAATGTGCTCATAAGAAAAGAACAATGCAGCATCTCAGCCCTTTGTGATACTGAATGGTGATTATCCTGATTAAGTTATATGGTACTCACAATAAGTAAGTTAAAAATATATAATGTTCAGAGATACGAGAAGAAGAAAACAAGCTTTTAACCTGAACAACGTAGCTTCTACCCTTCAGTATGTGCTGACTGTTAACTCTTCAAAAAACGGCCTTTTGCCTTTGTAAAACAGAATGCAGTTTCTTTAAATGCCACTCGTCTGACTTTTGTGAATAAGGCAGACAGTGATAATGTATCTCACCATGCCTTTGCGTTAAGGCAACACTTGTGAACACGGGCAGAGCTTGGCTTCTTCCCTTCAAAATTTGGATCCACCACAGAGTAAGTCTTGCTACTTCCCCTATGAATTTGTTTTCTCTGCCGATAGAGGACTTCAAGATTCTCGCCCTATCCAAAGTTGGCTGTTGAAACATTTCATTCCAATATAAATTTCTTAGATTAATCTTTTAATAACAGAAATTACACCCAAGGAGAAACATGAGTTCTATGGAGCAAATAAAATGTGATAGTCTCATCTAATGAATGTTTTATGGATTTTTGCAGTTGGACCTTAAGAAAAACTGAGTAGTAAGAAATGTTACCCAAAAAATATTCTCCTGTTTTTTTCATTAAAAATAATTCCTTCAAACTATGTATGCTTATTTTCAACCTGATCATGTGGTTTAAATTTTTTAGCCAAAATTCTCCTTGGCCTCCTCATAAGGATTATGCTGTAAAATGCCTTCAAATATTAAAAAAACCTAACAGTAACCAATTGTAATTTTTAGTATGTATAGATCTCTGGGAAAAAAAGAAAAAAGGCTTTTTTCCATCACGTTAACTCTGGAGACTCTGCTTATTTTCTTGCAATATTGTCAGCATCATTACTAAACATTTATGTACAGCTGTGCATTCACTGTCGTAATCATTTGACAACATTTTGCAAGTGAGAGAAACTCAGTATTTGCATCTTTGGTAGCTTTATCGTGACTCCTGAGAGATGCCTTTCTACCAGCAATACTTACTATGTACCACTCTGATTTCCACCTTTGTTACTTGATTGAGCTACAAAACTGGAAATTTCCATATGTAGCATTTGTTCTAATTGCCTCTGATTTGTCTTAATACATCACAAATACCCAGAAACAATAGAAATATATTGACTTCATAAAGAGGATATTAAGTATAGGAAAGGCTAAAATGCTCTGAATATTCAGGTGCTATTTGGTAGGGCCGCTTATTTTCAAGAGCATACTCCCGGTTGTCTTGTAGTAGAGACAGAGAACATCTCCAGGCCTGCCTTGTGCTGAACTGGGACTGATAAACAAGGGATCTTTCTGCAGTTATGATGATTTCTGTCTGTGGAGAAGTTGAACTAGAACTACCCACTCCATTCTCATCCACAGACCAGTTAGCTGAGGAGGCAGCCTTTCCAGTTTGGATTCCAGTTTAGGCGATCAAATGGGATCCTTATCCTCTCATCTGCCTGTGCCCTGCTGAGCGCACTAGGAGAACATAGCTATAAAAAATCCGGTAGTTTTAGGGAAGGAGTAATCACGGTAGTTATTTATTCGGTTCTGAGGTTTAGAACCTAATAATGGAATATTTTGGATGTTTTAAGTGATAAGCAAGTTTGTCCCAGAGTTGTAATTTTTTTATTTTCTAGACTGACGTTAACTCAGATGGAGAAATTGCTATTTAGTAGCAACTGCTGTTCTGAGAAAAAACGGAGTGCTGGTGCCGCACTTTTCATGAAAGAAAGATTTCTAATATTACAAGTGTCAGATAATGATGATTTTAACTTAAAACAGCATTTGAAAAAGATTTGACAAGTTTTTTGTTTACTGTGTAGATCTGATTTGAACAGATTATTTTTAATAAATCACAAAAGTATGGAATTTAAAAATAGTTTGCTGTGTAGGGATTAGAATAATCTTTTTTTTCACTTTTCAGAGTAGAAAGTGGAGACCATCTGTCTATTAATTTTTTTCCCCAAGTTCCAACTGTAATTATTTTGTAGTATCACATAGCTTCATGTTTAAGCGTTCCACTTGTATGAAAGATTTTATTTTTGACACATCTCAAGGGTATGCAAAAACATCTTTTCCCAACTCAGTGTGGGCTGAATGCTAACCTGTAGCTCGTGGCTTCAGCGCTTTTCTTGCTTGGCCAAGGTGCATCCTCAGTTTAAAAGAAGGCTTCCTTATCTGGTTTTTGTACATGTCTCAATTTAAATATTTGCAGAATGCAGTTAGCACAAAATTGACATTTATCATAAGACTGTTCTTGAAATATAAGATTTACTGAGCAATTTAGATGTGGGAGGAACCCAGCTTTCATCCTGGATGCATGATGTTCTGAAAATAGAAGTGGTATTTCCGATGCTTGCTTATGATCCAGCTAAGTTGATATATGCTGGCAAGGTTTGTTGGGAGCTGCAAACATTTCTTATTTTCGGGTTGTCTTCTTAGTTTGAAATCAAATCTCCCTTTCTTCCAACTCACCATTAGACGATGAGGGCAGTCACCATTTTGAGTGTGGAAACTCAGCAGAGCCCGCGTTTCCAGGACAGTGGAGTTCTCTTCAAATTTCTTTTTAATATTTGCTTAGAGTTGGATTTTATTTTGCAAATATGAACATCACTTTCTCTCCTCTGAAAAAACGTCTGTGTTGTCTTCCAAGTATTTTTAATTTGAAAACTAGTGCTACAAAGTCTCCTTAATTAGGCCTCTGATTGTGAGAGCAAACAGCAAAGCAGCGGGCAGAAGGAATGGGACTTTTTTGTCGAAAAAGATAGTAGCTAAAATGGAAAATAAGAAAATTCAGAGTTTTCGAAAATGTAGCTTTACATAAATAAGAAGCCAAATTTAGATATGAGCAGCTTCTTGACAGGTGAAAAAAATACATAGTTACAAACCTACATACCTATTAATAAGTGATTAACAATTATTAAAATAGTTTATTAATTATAATATTATTTTAAAAGAACAGATACCATTGTATTTATAGCAAATTTAGAGCCTTATTTCAGAAAGGCTTGTAAGAGTAACTTACATCACTTTTTTTTTTTTCCTTGTATACGTCCTCAGTACTAGATCAGAATGAAGCCACATGCCAGAGAGTGCCCTACCTGCCGGTAGCATCCCTGTATTCTGATGGCGAGTGCAGTTTTGTGAACTTATGATGTATATTTATTTTATGTATATGTAATCTATCACTTGTACTCCTCATGATGTGTAGCTGCCTACATATGTTGGCAGGGACAAATGGCTCCTCGGCTTCAGCCAGGGGAAAATGGGATAGATGGGATTTGTAAACTTTTCAGACTGCTTGAAGGAGCAATGGGCAACCAGGCTTTTTCCCTGCGTGCTGAGGGGCTCCTGCTTGGGATCCAAGAACTGAACCCAGACCAAGCTTGGGAGTTAAAGGCCACCCCTGTCAGGGACGCTCTGTTAGGTTAAGTGTAGCTGTGACACCAGTACCTTTGCGCTCCACTTCAGCTTTTACTTTCAGTGCCCCCAGAGGAGAGCTGCGGTAGTGAAATTCACAGAAAGGACACAACACCCTTGAGGTCTGATTTTTTGTTGTAAAGTCTGCTTGTGCCTAATAAGAAGCCAGCAAGGTAAGTTCAGCTTGCCTACAACAGCTGCAGTGATTAAGTGCAGAATGTAAAGTTTCATACTTTCTGTGAGTTGCACATGGCCACAAAGTTGTGTGTAAAGGTTGAAGACAGTGATCTTCTAGGTTCTTTGTTAATTTATTTGCTTTTGTTTTGCACTTTTCACTGTACCTGGGTTTCAATTCTGTTTCAGAACTTATCTCGTCTTTGTAACATTTGTTTAGAGTAATCAGGTAATCTAGAAACTGTTTTCACTTTCTCTCTGTTCCTTTACAAAAAACAAGGGTTTGCAAAATCACATAGAGATCCCAATAAGCTCTGTATTTTTGCAATTTTGTTGTAAAATCACTGAGTGGTTGAGGCCACAAGGCATCTCTGGAGGTGTCTGCTCCAACCTCTCAGCTCAAAACGGGATCATCTAGAGCAGGTTGCTCAAGATTGTATCCAGTGTGGTTGGAATAGGGAGGTCCCACAACCTCACTGACCAACCTGTTCTAGTGAACTAACTGTAAATAAGTTTTTCCTCCTGTTAAAGTGGATTTTCTTCTATTTTAATTTGTGTTCATTGCCTCTTGTCCTCTCACTTGCTACCACTTAGAGGCTCGGCTTCATCTTCTTTGCTCCGTCCCATCAGGTATTTACACACATTGATACGGTCCCCCTAAGCCTTCCCTTCTTGAAGCCTTCCCAGCTCCCAGCCTTTCCTTGTGTGGCAGAGGCTCCAGTGCAGTTGTCATCTTTGTGGCCCTTCACTGGCTTCACCCCAGTATGTCCGTGTTCTCATGTCCTCAGGAGCCAGCACTGGACGCAGTGAGCCGGGGGTGGCCTCGCCAGTGCTGAGCAGAGAGGGAGGATCACCTCCCTCAGCTCACTGGCAGTGGTTTTCCTAATGCAGCCCAGGGTGCTGTTGGCCACCTTTTACTGCAAGGGCACGCTGCTGGCTCATGTTCCACTTACTATCCAACAGGACCTCCAGGTCCTTCTCTGTAAAGCTGCTTTCCAGCTGGTTAGACCCCAGCCTGCGCTGGTGCATGGGGCTGTTCTTTCCCAAATGTTGTATGTGGCACACCTCTGTGCCACCTCTTCAGGAGGTTTCTGTCAGCCCATTCGGTCTGTTGAGGTCTCTCTGAATGGCAGCACAAGCCTCCGATCTCTCACGCACTTCTCCCAATTTTGCATCGACTATAAACTTGCTGAGGCTGCACTCTGTCCTATCATCTACATAATTAACTTACGATGGTCAAAGTGCTCATCTCCACAGTGACGCTAATCCATGTGGTATTTTCACCCAGCTGCCTTTCCCTTGAATTGATGAAGAGAGGGCATAGACGGTAGGGGGTAAGTGTGCTGCACACAGACAACTGTACTGCGCTTCTTAATATCCTGTCATCTGACAAGGAGGTCCAGAACAGCAGTTTGGATGTAAAGGATATTGGATTTGGAAACTTAGGTGAGATTAGTTATACATATACATATATAAATGTAAGTTTTTCAGATGTGAGGCCTCATTGTGACTTTATTTTGAGCGCCACATTTATTAGTTTTGGGTCTGGCTCACTGAAAAGGAAATAACCTCTAGCGTGTGTTTCTGGTTTTCACTGTATGTCCCTTCTGCCTCACACATGTAACCTCTCTTAAATTTACTAATAGTATTTGATTCTGAAGTGAAGTATGTAGCTCATTCTGTTTAAATGTTTTTATATACGTTGCTTTAGAGACATTTTAGGAAATACTTACATCTTGAAATTACTGCTGCTGTGCTTAAACTGTATCCTACAAATATCTATACATAACAGTTCCCAATTTCAGAGTTCATACTTAATGGGCAACAAAGACTATTAAATAACCAACTTCTTGGAGATATGTTATTTTTGTTAAGAATACTAATTTATTGGTTATTTATTTAGGTATGCTCTATTTAAATATTTCTGTAGTTTGGTTCAGGCTACAAAGGTCTTTGCTATAATTGTACTGACAGGTGTGGATCCAGTAATCCATTTTTATAAAAATCAAAGTATTACTCACAACTTTAAAGCTGGAAACTGATAAAGTGGTAGACTAGAATTTAAACCTGCAAGTCAGAGAAAGAGAGAAAAAAGTGTTTATGACTGGAATGTTTATACAGTTAAATTAATTTTAAATATGATTCACACTGTGATGGGTGGAGTGGTGGTAACTTCAGAAATAAAATATAACAAAACCTTAAACCCAACCAAAAACCCCTCTTAGCTACTGATTGAGCCGTATTCTAGCCGTACAGAATTATTCAGATATTTATCTTACTCTAAATATATGTAAAACTTGCTACCCAGATTTGGCTGATTTATAAGGAAACCAGTTTTGTGTTCGGCTTAGTAGCCTGTGACTTCATTGCCAAAGAGCATGGCCATCAAGGAGAGTGGCTGCTGGTACACATGGCATGGGAAGGACCAACAGGGTGTCCTGACCCTTGGTACTGTGTTTGCCTGAGAAGTTGAGAGGAGTTTGTACGGGTAAGGAAGGTACTATTATTTGGCACTCCAATGAAGAGCATTTTACCCATATTCAGTTTGTCACTGAACAGGAGGGAAATGGAAATGGATATGTATTGAGTTTAGTGTGATAGGCTCAGAAAAGTATCTGCAGTAGTGCAGTATCTGTGCTGTGTTCACCTTGGCTGATGGCTCCACGTTATGTCAGAGAAGCCCACCACTGCAGTTCTCTGGCACAGCTCCCTTCTGCAAGCCATGTCAAAATGCTGCCACGGAGAAGCTGTGACACTGTTTCTGCTGGGCTGTGGGTGGAGAACAGGGACCTCTCCATTTCCCCAGTGGTAACTTGTTAGATCTCCATAATCCTCAGAGACACATCACTATGAGAGCATCAAAAAAGTAGCTCTCACAGATCTTGTCCATAGTTTTGCCTTTGTTTGATGAAAACTTACTTCTCTGTGTAGTAGGCATATGTACAAACCCAAATTAGTCACATACTTCCATGTATCTCTACAAAATGCTGTCAGCAAGGCCATGCAATAAAGCTATATCATAATTAATTCCTTCTGATGTGCAGTGGCTCTTTTTCGCACATAAAACAGAGGTGGTTAGATGACAAGTAGCAGCGTATGCTGCAAAAAGAGCTTGCTTTTGAAAGATGGTTGCATAATGTATGATTTTGCTTTTGTTCTGATACAGTAAGTTAAGATGCAGACCCAGGGAACATACACAGCAGTGGAGCGATATGGAGTCTGACAGTGGAAACTAGGGAAATCCTGCCAGGGGCAGGTAAGATGCAAAATAGGATCTGGGCATTTAGGGATATGGAAAAAAGAAGGGTGAATTCAGGGCAGGTACAATCCATGTCATGGTAAGGCATGGCTTCCTACGGACTCATTTTCAAGTGGCCAATGCTTCGATAAAATAGTAGGGCAGATGTCACAGATTGATTTGTGCAAACAAATAAGCCTGAGCACTGTGGAAGAAAGGGAAAACTACAGAATAAGCATGTGGTCAGCAGCCCCCGTGAGGTTGAATTTGCCACACACAGTAACTGTGTTGAGCACCCTGTTGGCAAGTGAAAGACTGACAAGGGATGATTTTTAGTTTTATTTTCTTTCCAGAAATCTTAAGATTATTCTTTGTTCTAATATAAACTTACAGAGGGCTTGAATGACAAAGAGGAAGAAGGCCATCTTCTGTCGCATAGCCCTACAGTTTAGATAATGCCCCACTTCTTGGCAGGTTGTTCTGCAGCCATGAGAGAGGTTGCCCTATCTGTCACATGCATACCTCGTGTCAGATCTCTGCAGAGTGAATTACAGTGAAGGTAGGCTTCTTGTTGAGTTTCTGTTGCTTTTCAGGAGATACCATGTATGTCTTGTTGCCCTCTGCTGAAAAGGAAGTTGAAACAATCCTTTCCTTTCAAATATGTTGCCGAAAACGTCGTTCAGCCCTGAGAAGATGGTATCATGGGCTGCTGCTTCTGTTGTCCCAGTAATTCCAGGTTACATTTACACAGTTTAAAAGTAAAAATAGGGGTTTCATTTTCTTTCACTTTTTCCTGTCTGAAGTACAACTCCAGACTGGATTTTAAATGCACCCAGGCTTCTTACACTCTGTCTTGATTAGGAGGACACCAGCAGTAATGCTGAGCACACTGCACTAGCCAGAACAAGCTACCTGTTTTTTCCAACCTGCATTGGCTCTAAGTTTATAGAAGTTAAATTTATGTGTCTAGTGTAAGTACTGGCATGCTGAAAACATATCTGCTTCATATATTTGGAATCAGGGTGCTTACTAAATCACCTTTTTTAATGTCATGTTTTATGGGCAGCCTCACTTGCATAGTAATCTACCTGCTTCAGCTCCTACTGATTTCAGTAAAACCTGAACTGCTTAGGAAGAAATGAAAGGATCCATGAATTGTTTGAGATACATGTATTTATTCACTGGATAAATACTGGTTGGGATTCCAGTGTGCTTGGTCTTGTCACAGACTTTGTCTTTAACTCATGTTAAAGGTTTTCAGAAAGATAGCACTTGTAGTACAGGTGAAGTTAGCAGCAGAATTGCAGTTGTGTCAGGAGACCCTATTGTTTTAGGCTGGGGTGGACAGGAATGGGCTGAGCAGCCAAGCCATCGTTTTTACAAACACCATCTGCTGTAGGAGAGCTTTCCTCATGCGGATTTCCAGGGCAATCCTCCTTGATCCTTCTCCCCTCATACTGATGATGTGCTCCCTCGTGTGCTCAGGTGTTTTTGGATTCCCCCAAAGTGCCAGGTTGCCTTGCCCTGTTAAGGTAGACGAGGGTGCTGGCATTGTCCTGAGGTCACCTCTCGTCAGTATCTCCAGCTCTGTGCTCTGCAGCTGCCTGCCACTGGCCTGGCAGATGGAGGAGTCAGTCTGTGACGAAGCCTGCAGGCTCCTTGTTTTTGGTTTGTTTTTTAATTAGACATTAATTCTTCAAAGCGCTTCTGCTAGTGTAAAGCAGACTTTGTAGTGCACGTGAGGTATTGAGTAGACAGTTCTTCCTTGTAATACGGAAACATTAAAGATTTTTTGGGCTCGCAGTGCTTCAGAACAACATGTTTTCCAATCTCATCTGTCAGTGGTGAAAACAATGACTTAAGGAAAAATAGGACAGAAAACTTTTATCCACTATTAGTGTGCATCACCTATACTTCACATGCAATTTGCCTAATAGTATTAATTTTTAGGTACAAGTCCTTATCAATAGCTACAAGACAGTGACATCATGACAATTAAAATGTTGAGTTTCATAAATAAGTATGTTAGGGAACCATTCAAATGTTTATAATTACCAAATTTTGTTTAAGGCTCTTAAAAATATATAACATTAGTTTTAATATAAAGGGTCATACAAAAAGTTGTGCGTGTGCCTGTGTACCTATGTGTATGTATACATATATCTATGCATAGTTGAAGAGCTGCTTTCTCTGAGACTAGAGACATTTATGTTCTTTGAAGCCTGGAATGTGGAATTTCAGCTAAGTTGTTTTTTGTCATCTTGGAAGATGAAAATATGCTGCAACGTGCATGTGGAACATGTGCATATACTGTGGTGCTTATGGAAACAAATAGCTGTCCTTCTAATATAGCTTTGTGTCTATTCTTTGCTGTCCTATATTTTTTTCCTCTTTCCGTTACAAATTTTTTGATGTTGTATAAAAAATCAATAAATATATTGGATCAAATAATGTTTTAACTTCCTGTTTTATGCATGTGATGGTAATTACACTAAACCTTGGTTTCCTCAATGTCTCTCCATTTGACTCTCCATATTATTGGCAGTACATTGGTTTATTAAAGACCTGTTTGTGAGTAGTAGAAGTTGTATTGCAATTGCAAGTTCTGTTTTATAGATGCCTATAAAGTATTTTCGGAATTCCTGCTTTCTTTCAACAACCTGTTCAAAATCAATTTCCTCTTTTTTCATTATGAAAAAAAATAAAAATAAAAGTTGCTTTTGCAGGGAGAAGGAAAAACATTTTCAGTCTTAGTTTCCTGAAAAAAATTAAGTCCAAGTCATGGTAAAATGAGGCTGAAATTGACCTAAGGAACTAGAAGTCCAGTCTGATATCAGAAGACTGCTTTAATACATTTCAGGTACTGATCTTGCCTTATCTTCAAACTGGCTAAATCTGTCTTACACAGCTGTGCGTCTTTTCCACTTTATGTGGAAAACTGTATTCCCCCCGGACTGGTTTTTCAGTAATTCTGCATAATTTCCCTTTGACTTAGCTTCAGTTTAACACCACTGGTTGTCTCTTGTCTGGCCTTTTTAAATGCCGAATGTTCAAGTCTTGTACTGTTTCCCGTTTCATTTTTTAAGCTATTTACTTGGCAATGTCATCTGATAATGAGTTAAATGCCTGATGGGATTACAGACATATTAGATCTAAGTTTTCTTTTTTTACTCTTTGAGAGAAATTTACCATTTTATATGCTGTTTGAGACTTTAATAAAAT
Organism: Mesitornis unicolor; assembly: GCF_000695765.1. NCBI lineage: Eukaryota > Metazoa > Chordata > Aves > Mesitornithiformes > Mesitornithidae > Mesitornis > Mesitornis unicolor. The sequence goes on along the minus strand of NW_010200147.1, from coordinate 38,651 downwards.
CAAGTGCATTTATTTCTTTTCCTGTTGACCATTACAATTTGAATTATTAGCAAATTTTCAACTTCTGAAGTCAGCCTAGGGCTGAGTTGTGGTTGGTGTAGTTTCTTTCCCCCTTTCTTAAATAGATACAGTACTCTGTAATTTCTGTTTAGAAAATGCAATCCCAAGCTTGATAGATTAATAAAATCTGTGATTATCATAGTTATTTCACTTTTTTGACTGGAGACTATATAGTTCATCATGGGATGTAGAGTACAGTGTATTCTTTGAATTCTCCTTGTCATTATCCCACAGTAGAACATAATTCTTATTGAAAACAGGCCGGTTAAAATTTTTGGCTCTGTGATCACTTTTATTCCAGTCCTATCCTAACTGCAAAAGTTGTCCTGTAATGCAGTCAAAACTATACAGTTGTTAAAAATTGTTTAAATAGTTTGAATGCTAGAGATTTTTAAAATCTTCTTTATCTTTTCATGTTTTCTTTCTAGCCTTTTTCCTTACTCATTATATTCTTTAAAATGGAAAAACACTAAGATCTGGACACCGTTTTTAACAACTGAAGACTGGTAATGCCTCCCAACCAGTGCTCATTGACCCTGTTTTGAGCAGGGCTTTGAACTAGGTGACAGGGAGTAAAAGTCTGTCTCTGCTTTTGCGCTGCCCTTAAGCTAACTTGCAAATACTGTTCTTCCTCAAAATAGACACAGAACACATTGCTTTCTGAATTGTTTTCAACTATAAGCTCTAGTGTTTCTCTACTGTGAGAAATTAATTTTGTCAAGTCCAGGACAGATTTCATCTGATTCATATTCAAGAAGAAAAAAAAATAAATCCATCTTCTCTCTTTTCATATTAGCTCTGTTTTGCCAGTGAAACCAGATTTACCATTTTGACTGGACTGTTTCTGAGATGTACCGAACAATTAATATAAAACTCTCAATTTTACAATCAGCTTTTAAACCTAGATAAAGCTATTTAAAGAGAAAAAGTTGCAGACTTAGCTAAATGATGGGGTAACTCAGTTGAGAACACCTCAAATTTTAATTTAGTGTAATTAGAGAAAAGAAAGCTGAAATAAATGCAAAGCAGGTAACTTTTGTTTTACGCATATGTAATATTTCTGGTGATGGAACATGTGATTAGGATGGGCATGGAGGGGAAAGTGTTACTTAGTGGCATGAGCGGTAGTGAAAACCAACTGGGTTCTGGATTTAGCAGCCACGGGGAAGAAAGAATTTTAATGATTTGTTTTGAATAAGTGATGTTGAGGAATCCTGGAGAAGGATTTGCATGACTCACCAAGAACTTAATTTTGCTGTGGTTCAGGAACCTTTTCACCAAAACAAGGGGCTTCTAAAAAATTGTATCTGCCAGTGTAAAGCTCAGCTAATTACTTGAGATCTGTGTTTTATTTTCCTTGCCTATTTTTTTCAGCAGTCAGTGCTTTTATTTAACCCAATACAGTTTAACATTGTTCTGCTTAATTATGCAGACTTCTCAGGAAGTACTTGGTGGCCCCTTGAACAGAATGAAGATCAGTGCCCTGTCTTAACACTTGGTAGTGTTACAGCTTCTCTAATCTGAAATGCTTTGAGGACTGCAATAGGTAGAATTTGCTTTTATCAAGCAAGCCATCTCAGCAGTTGAATTCATCTATTGAGAGGTTCTGAGATATGACCTCAGTGCTCATAAGTGGTAGAGGAACTGGTCACTTCAATTTTCACAAGTGATAAAACCATATAGCTAAGCCTCCTGTGTTTTTTTGAACTTAACATGTGAACCTCTAGTATTTGTGAAGTCACTTCTCCAGTGTACGTGGGCCAGTTTTGCATCAGAAAATTTTGCGAGAATTAAGCACCATGTAACTTTCGTTACTGGTCCTGTTTACTCTCCACTTTGGTCTCGCCAATTTGTGGAGAGAAAGATGGTCTTTTTGGCAGCTTCGAGGAACATCAATATGGAAACTCAGGTGTATGCTTTTGTTTTTCATGAATATTAGTGGGATTGCCCAAAACAGAAGTGAGAGAGCCAAAGTACAACAAGGTTTAGGAAACAAAACTGCCATTGAGCTGTAGCAAAATCAGCTGCATGATGGTAGGTGCAGACAAGGAAATTGGTACTTGTTTCAATATGCAGACAGTGAGCAATAGGTAGGTTATGGAAAAGCCAACTGGAAGAAAGAAATTGTGAGTAGAACTTCCAAGGTAGACTGAGCACTTGTCTTTTGATCTGATCTGGTTTCCATTCTAACTCTTACTACTAGTGCAGCCCTTCATGGCTTATCTGGCAGACAGACCTTAAAGTACACATTGGTGCACACAGGAAATGACATTGCCAAAGTTCTCTTGCAAAGTTTTAACTCAGTATTGAAATGTGTAGCTTATGTACATGTACCAAGATTAAAAGATATTTAACTGTCTTGTGAAACTTTATGTCCTGGGTGTAGGGTATATTTAAGTGGAAAGGTGATTTCATCCTTTTGTTAAGAAAACAAAATTTCAAACGATTGGTTTTGTTGTCAAATAACTTTCACAACATTTTATGTTGTAATATTCTGCTAAGAATAAAGATGATTCAAAACATTATTGCTCTCAGTATTACTAGTTTGATGTCTGAAAGATCATTTTCTTCAAGCTTCTATGAAGATATCCTTTTGCTCTTTAGGAATGTTGTCTTTAATACCTGCTTACTGTTTTTAAAAATAGAATTGTACTGCATTTCTTACATCTGCCTTTACGGAATGTGTGTGACTTAGGAGCCTGGTTTTGCATGCGTAGTGTCACCTGTGTTGCATTTCTTTAGTCAGTAGTAGGCAATGAATAATGGAACAAATACTGTTTTCTTAGTTAGGGAACTGATTCTAATTTTCCCTTCTGAGCCTTAGTGGTGGAAAAAACCAGAATAAAAAGACTGTGTGTTTACAGCAAAGCTCCAAACCTGTCTAAAGGTTACATTTATTTTTTGTCAGCTTGCATTAATATAATTTCAGTCATTTTCAGTAATGAATGGGTGATTAAAGGTTATCCATATAGCTAAATAGCTGTTATTACCATGTGCCATTTTAGTTACTTGCATAATTTGTCAACGCTGTATACAAACAGACAGTTTACAAATAAGAATTTTCAGTCCCATAGTGAAAATCCATCAATCAAAAGCAATTGTTCAGTGGTTGATCCAGCTGCTTATCACCCACCTAATAGGCCAAATTACCTTTCCATTCATCCAAAAATTTAGGTTGGAAAGTAATTCTCGGCTGCCTTTTCATTCATCCACTGAAATGTAAATTTAAGACCCATCATTTCTTGCATACGTGATTCTTAGTACTGCTTACTTCTAGAGCAGCCGAGTTTCTCCACTTGGTTAGTGGTGTTTCTGGTGGTATACTTGTGTGTATCCTATTTTACCTGACAATCAGCAAGTTGCCAGCATCACAGAATAATTTTATATCAAATACGGAACTGGAGGGACCATCCTGGGATGTAGTCCAGTTCCTCAAAGGTGAAACTAGCATCAGCTCTTTCTAATAAACTTACCAAACAACCTTCTAAGAGCAGGTATGGTTTTGCCACCTCAACACAAATAATGTGGTAATGGCTTCTTCCATGAAGTTTCAGTACCTTTTTTAAAATTCAAGCAAAAATGTCAACAACCAATTTGAACTTGATTGTTCTTGTCCCACCTCTGTGCTTTCTCTGATTATTTTCTTTTCTCCTGTCGTTTAGCCTTGCTACATTATAAAAGCCGGTTGCGCTTCCTTCACAGACTTCAGTTGTCCCATCTAAGCTCTCCAAACTCTCGCAACTTTATCTTTTTTCAGTTTTTATTTTCTGTCTTACAAAATTAGGATTAATTGCACAGTTTCTGAACAGCAGAATACTGAAGAAATCTCCTTGCTCCAACATTATGTCCAGGACAACACTTTGAAGTTAGCCTAGCTTTAAGTGAGGTTTGGACCAAATGATACCCAGGGGTCATTTCAACCTAAATTATTCTGTTGTTATTCCTCCTTCATCTCAACAAAAATAGTTTGTTCAATACATCTATTAAACTTGGCTTTTTAAATGTACACCTCAAGTCATTTCTTTAATCTTCCCTTTAAAAGGATCAACAAATTTTTTCCTGCTTCCTGCAGATTCTTCTTCTGTTTCATGGCAATGTTTCATGTCCTCACATCTGGTAGAGAATACAGAAATGAAAGACAACTTGTAAGGTGGAAACTGCTGTGCAGTCTGTTCAGTGTCAAAATTCAGAGCATAAGAATATTCTTTGTTAGTTACAGAGGACTTCCCACCCCTGTGTTGGCACAGTAGAGAAAAGTAGTATAAAAGAAACATCCTGGCTCTGTATTTTTTAACAGAAAGAAAAGGAGAGAGTTGTTTACATGGAAAGAGGTGAAGGTGGAGAGCCCTGAAGGGGTTTCTTGGAAGGAGCTGAGTGAAAGTAATGTGCAGAGGCTGCAGGGGAGAGGAGCTGGGAAGGGCTGTGATGTGCGATTTCACGCAGTGCCAGGCTGTGTGAGTGTTGGGAGTTCCCTGCGTGCAATGTGCTTTCTTCAAGGTAGAGCCCGTCTGGCTTCTGTCTGCATCATTTCCCTAAGGAAGTGCTGAACTCAAAATGACTCACCCCTCAAAACCTGGAGAAAATCACTTTCTCATTAGTTATCAAGGACAACACAGAACAAATATTGCAGCTGAGAGAGTCACCATGAAACTGTGGTCATCATGAAAATAAGTTACCTAAAGTAATGGTCAGCATGGGGTGCTCAACTTGTTCTGTGTGTTAAGGATTAAGTTTTGTGCAGAAGGGGTATGCTTGTGCAGTTTGTCTGTAATGAGAAGACGAGGAGCTTCATGTTACTATGGGGGTTTTACCTGCTCTAGTAGTTGGCTGTCCCAGAAAGAAATACTGCAGTATCTTCATGTACTGAAGTGGGTTTCCTTAAAGGAGTTTTATTTATATTGCATCATATTTCTTTAGAAATTAATACTCTGGTACCAAAGACCAGAACCAAAAAGGTACTGAAAAAAATGTGTTGTAATGCTTATTTTTAGGGGGCTGTCTCCATGTGTCCATCGTTTGGGTTCAGTTCCTGTTGTGCTCGTACAAGGCATAAGAAATTATGTGCTCAGAACAAAATCAGTCTCAATTCACTGAAGATTTTTTACCCAACGTCAAAATGTTGGGCAAGATGCTTAAGATGCCTTCTGTGAAATTCAGTTGCACCTCTGAATCTTCAGTACCTTCTTCTGCTCCACTGGGAAGCTGCCTTTCCTCTTGTGGGTGTTACTCCCTTGCACTCTTTCTCTGAAGCTATCTTTCAAAACTTGGTGCAAAAAGAAGGTAGCTGTGGTGCCGTCATTTGTAGTGGAGTTTCCTAATTAAAACACTGCATTGTGTTCTGTACGGCACTGAGGTTTTATAGGAAATTTAGGGAATAGCCTGATTGTTACGCTCAGATGCTTTGATTTCTCACAAGTGAATATAACATGATTATATCTGTTTCTATCATATTGTGCACAAGTGTTTTAATAACTGAACTGCTGGAGTAAGAGGGAGGAGGGAAAGAAGAGGCATGCTTGAAGAATACAGTACTAATAGACTGCATTGTGATTTAGGCACCAAACTGCTCAGTTGCCTCAAGGCAGAGGTGATTCTACGTCTCCAGTACTGCATTTCTCTCATTTGCGATCTCTGATTTGTTTCTTGAGCACTTAGGTTTCTTCCAAATATAATTTTAGATGCTTGTTTGGTTTGGATCAGATCCAAATATCACCACTGGGGCTGAAGATATATGGTAGTACACTGCTATCTAAACTGCTACGCTGTGGGAAAGTGGCAAGATTTAAAATTTAACGGAGGCTGAGGGGTGACCTCATTGCTCTCTACAGCTTCCTGAGGAGGGGAAGTGGAGAGGGAGGTGCTGATCTCTTCTCCCTGGTATCAGTGACGGGATGCATGGAGATGGTTTGACACTGCACCAGGAGAGGTTTAGATTGGACATTAGGAAGCATTTCTTTACCAAGAGAGTGGTCGAACACTGCAACAGGCTTCTCAGAGAAGTGATCAATGCCCCAACCTTGTCCATCTTTAGGAGGCATTTGGACAGTGCCCTTAACAACACGCTTTAACTTGGTCTGCCCTGAAGTGGCCAGGCAGTAGGATTAGATGGCCCTTGTAGGTCCCTTCCAACTAAATTAGTCTTATCCTATCCTGTCCTGTCCTGTCCTGTCCTATCCTATCCTATCCTATCCTATCCTATCCTATCCTATCCTATCCTATCCTTTCCTATGCTATATGTGTTCCTGTTGAGGTAGTTCAATTTTGGAAGTGAGCTTCTTTCTCAAATAAAAATAAGTTTGAAGCAAACAGAAAGAACTAACATTATTACCTTAGCAGAAATTCAGTCCTGAGCTAATTTCTTCTTTTTGTGAACCATCATCCTTTTCCTTAAGTAATTAGTAAAGGGAAATTACAAAATGAAGTAATTTGATTTCACTCTAGCTTCTCTAAACAAGGACAAAAGAAAAGCGGTACTGATTCAGAGCTAGGGTCTATCTTGCCCAGTGTCCTGTCTGGGATACGTAGGGGCCAGACACAGGCAAGGGAAGAATGAGAATAGAGCAGTCAGATAATACTTGTTTCCCTAATGCTGTCGTTGCTTCCAAGTTTAAAGTTAAAGAAAATATAACAAGTATTTGCATGTTGTGCCTTGCAAGTTTTTTTCCTTGAAATAGCAGAGCTTCTCAGGCTTCCACTGTGAAAGGATTTTCTGTCTTCACTGTCACACCAGTTCAACGAAAACTTCAATAAATGATTTTGAGGGTTTGGTATGTATGAAATAATTCAGTTAAAAAAACACAAATACTGTAACTGATACTCTTGTTGACCATATCGGGAGTGATGGTCAAAACCTACAGGGAAACAGGCTGCATTTCACTCCCTCCATTCAGCAGCAGCCTTTGCTGCCTGCTCTGCAAGCCCCTGAGCAGCACAGGCTGTGCAAAGCAGCACTACTGCCGCTTTCCATGCATGCTCTGAACTGAAACAGTGCTCTTAGCAGTGCAGCACACTGAACTTTAAATCACATTTAAATAAGAAATAGAAGGGTTATTATTAAGACAAATCGGCGTGGGAAAATTGGATATAAATAACACTGGAGCAGTGATAGAGATCCTTTTAAAAGAAAATCACATCTGCAAACTTCTGCAAGTATTAAATGCAGAGAAAAGCATTGATCTTGGGACCTTTTTGAAAATTTGGCCATGAATATTTTCCTGCATCATTGGAAAGAAGCACAAAACATTCATAGCACAGCCACAGAGTTCTGCTATTGATTTTGTAAAACCTGGGGGAAAACAGTAAGTTTTTTCTGGGGAAAAAATTAGACAATTCCCTTTCCCTGCAGGAACATGTAGCAAAGCATTTCTGATAAAGGTAGAAATTAACCACCTGAATGGTTTTCTGGCATCTACAGCAAAGAAAAACTTCGTAATAATTCAAAAAGTCAGTTTGAAAACCACAGGGTACAAAAGAGCAGCCATCAGTAAAATATGTGTGGATTTGGGGGAGGGGGTATGTTTCTTTATTTTGGTTTGCTGGGTTGTTTTTTTTTTTTACATTTTTCAGGATCATTGTAGGGGATTGGATTAGTTTTGCTGGAACAGCAAAAAGACTTCTTGAAGTGGTAGCCAGGTTGGTACCACAGCTGACTGATAGAGTGTGATTAAATATCTGAGAGAGGTTACTGTGTCACATCTATAAAAAGTGACTACCAAAGTCAGAGATTTTCATATAATTTTAAATTAGGCAACAACAAAAAAATTGCACTTGAGCATTGATGTTTTCTATGATAATTTACTGAGGGGTTGGTACTTTTTCATGGGATTATTTCCTGTAAAATTTATTCTTAAGCCTTCTTTTAAATTCCTAAGTAGCTGGTACTAAAAATTGTTTACTATTTTGCAGATAACGTGAAGTGTCATGCTGATATAAAATCTGCATCTCCTTTGCTTTAGATGAAATAGTAGTTTCTCGACCTCCTTGCTTTTTGTGAAATGCTTCTGAATCTTTTATTCTTCTACCTTCCACAACCAGAACAGCAGTTTAAAAATCAGTAAGAGAGTATCTGCCTGTAATTATATACTGTAATGTTTGCATGGCTCCATTGCAGAAATAATTGAAAAGATCATGTGCTGATACAACTCCTTGTAAAAATCCTTTCATAGCTGTTCTATAGTAGTGGTAGATGCAATTTCATGAATAGTTTTAGAAAACAATAAAAAGAAATATTTTTGTGTAGCAGATAGCTATAGCACTTTCTCAAAAAATAACAGAATCATAGAATGTATTGGGTTGGAAGGGACCTTAAAGCTCATCCAGTCCAACCCCCCTGCCATGGGCAGGGACATCTCCCACCAGACCAGGTTGCCCAAAGCCCTGTCCATCCTGGCCTTGAACACTTCCAGGGAGGGGCCATCCACAGGTTCCCTGGGCAACCTGTGCCAGTGTCTCACCACCCTCACAGTAAAGAATTTCTTCCTCATATCTAGTCTAAATCTACCTTCTTTCAGTTTAAAACCATTCCCCGTCACTCTATCGCTCTCTGCCCTTATGAATAAGTCCCTCCCCAGCTTTCCTGTAGGCCCTCTTCAGGAACTGGAAGACTGCATAAGGTCTCCCCAGAGCCTTCTCTTCTCCAGGCTGAACAGCCCTAACTCTCTCAGCTAGAATGGCTTCACACAAAGAGGCAGCACACAAACATTTCTTGGATAATTAAAGGAATACAGAAGTGTAAGTTTGCCCTTGCAGCTTGTATGCAGGCTCTGTGATACATCAAGAGGTGTGCCATAAAGAGTGGATGAAAGCAGACCTACATCCCTTCTGGGCAAGAACGGAGTTTCTTTGCTATGGTGTTCTTCCAAGGAGCAGCAAAGAGAAGGACTTGACTAACTAAGCCATATGGCCCTGTGTGCATGTGTGCTGGTGTATATTGGTGCACAGGATAAGAAAAATGAATTTCTGCAGGCTGCATAATAGATACTATGCTAGGAGAAGCATGTACAGGGTGGTGAACATCCTTCTTGCACTGAATGTTCGGGAGCTATCAAGAGGCATTCATCTGAACAGAGTTGGGCCTTATAAAACAATTCTGCAAATGCTGCTGTGACCAGGCAGCGTGAAAACTGTGTATGTCAGTCTGGGGGTTTGATGGAAGTGGCCTTTGCCACCACTGTTGTCCCTGCCCCACCAGGGCTACGAGCACACTCCTGATTTCTAGGGGTTCATCTGAGTCCAAGGTGCTCTTGCTGCTCCCTGCCACCAGCTTTGAAAGCAGATCCTTGGGTGTTTGTACAAGCCCTACGGCAATGCTGTCTGAGGATGTCTCAGATAGTTTTCCTTCTGCCAAAGTGCTCAACAGCCTTCCCCACCTCTGAGTTACCTCCCATGAGGGTTCTGGTTACTTTTAGAGAAATGTGGCTTGTGAGCATAGTCCAGGAAAGCAGTATTTTGGTGTTACTTAAAGCATTCACTTGTGTGTCACCAAAACTGCTTCTGACTCCATAAATCTATGGAGATCTGCAACCTGTGTGAAGGACTCACAGTGGAGAAGTTCATGTCTCCCATGGAAAGGAGCCCACACTGGAGCAGAGGAAGAGTGTGAGGAATCCGTGCCCCCTGAAGAGGAAGGAGTGACAGAAACAGCATGTGATGAACTGACCACAACCCCCATTCCCCATCCTCCTGTACCACTCATGAAGGAGACAGAGAAATCAAGAGCAAAGCTGAGCCCAGGGGTTGGGAGAAGATGTTTTTAAGAAGGTGTTTGTTTCTGATTATCCTACTCTGATTTTGATTGGTAACAAATTAAGGCCGATGTTTTCTCCAAGCTGAGTCTGTATTTGCCCATAACCATAACTGGTGAGTGATCCCTCCCTGGCCTTGTCTCAACCCATGAGCCCTTTGCTATATTTTCTCCTCCTCATCCCCATGGGGGTTTGGAGTGAGCAAGCAGCTGTGTGGTGCTCAGTTGCCCGCTGGGCTTAAACCCCAACAGTCAGAAACCTTTTACTGACCACAGAAACTCGGCATTTTTGCTACACTTTGTGCTTCTGAGCTTTTCATGCTGTGCAGACACAAGTAGAGCTCCCCAAATGCTCTATTCACATGATGCTCCCCAAAACGAGCTCCCTGCAGCCTGCTATACTGATTTCCCTTTTGTCCTCCCGGCATGCAAGGTCACACGTAGAAGGTTTCGCACTATTTCAGTGTTTTTATTACATGCGTGCAGAAATGGGAACATGTGAGTTCAGCTGGAATCAAGATGACCACTCTGCGAATATTTACTTTGCTCATTCTTGCCTAGGGAGGTAAAACAGCTTTTCCTGGAATATTTTCTTACGTACTTGGTTATTAAAGGTAAAGTTTTAGGCACACTGGAGTGCATCCTTATGGAAAATAGGTTCATTACCTTCAAGGTGAATATTCAGAACTAAACATATGACAATATTATTTTTGTTTGTTTCTTTGTGTTTGCTTGGTTTTTAGCGTTATCTTCTTATTCTTCAGTTATTCTCCTTCAATAAATCCTGTTTTCCAAAGACAATATAAATATGGAAGAATCGAAGTTTTGTGTAGTTGAATGATGATACAGGATTCTTTATATACTTGGATAGAATTAAGTAAAGTGGTTGACTTATATGTACTAGAACATTTGAAGTAGATACAGGATGCAATGACTACCAATAATGAGAGAAGAATGCAGCAATTAAATCATAATTACTCTTCTGGGTTTGGGTTAAGGGAGGTCATAATTATACCTGCCTGAGTTCTCAGCTCATTAATATTTTATGCCGCTATTTTCTAATACTATACTAATGCAATTCTGGTTAAAATCTCCCTCCTCTCTCCTCAAACTCTCAAGTCTGGTACAGTTTTCCATAGTTCAGAGCTTCTCAATAAAGTATTTTATTACTCAGCTTCCTCAGTTGAAGTTGGTAGAGTTTGCAAACTTACATAATGAGCATAGGAATTTGCAGAAAAGTGGTTGATAATGAATATAAAATATTTTCTTTAGAACAAACTGCAAAGCAGAAAGCTTTATTTTGCTGAACATGCTGAAAGCTTTAATAGTGGGAATACTTCTGTTAATTATTTTCTTTTTGTCTTTTTGTGTATTTGATGTGAGTGTACAGCCAATTTTACTGATCTCCTGTGAAGCTGGTAAACACCTGAAAGAAAAGCACAGGAAAAAAAAAAAGCATTTTTATTCACTCAAGCAGATTTGGCACAGTTGTGTGACAGCCTAAAGGCTTCCTGCACAGACATGTCAGGTTGCTTCAGTCAGGAATCCTTTTCAGGCCAAAAGCAGGAAAAACTCCTTTTGAAAAAAAAGGTTAAGATTAAAAAAAAAAAAGTAGGGTATCTAAATTTAAACTATTTCCAATTCTAATAAGATTTTTCTAGGAAAATCCTTTATGTGCTTGTCTGCAAGACTGAGACATCAGTTTGTGACCAAGAAATGGCAACTGTAACGTGCAACTATATTGGACCATTGAAAAGCTAAAGAGAGTGAATTTAACTAGGGAGGGCAGCACTTTTTATCATACCAGTCTATATTGACATCTTGGTAGGATCAGATGCACTTCTAATATAGAACCATAGAATTGTTGGTTGCAAAAGATCTGTAAGATCATTGAGTTGAACTGCAAACCTAACACTGCCAAGTCCAGCCCTAAACTATGTCCCCAAGTACCACATCTGCACATCTTTTAAACACCTCCAGGGACGGGAACCTCATTGCTATGAAGGTAGAATTAGGATAAAAATTGTGGTAGTCAATCTGTTACCTGGATGATAAAAGTGAGAGTATTTATGAAAAGGCCATTACAGTAGTTGTGAGAAGAAGCCTGAGTAAAACTGGAAAAGCCAAAATATATTCAATATTTATTGCAGTCCTTTTTTAGACATTCCCATCTAAGATTTCTTAAGGTGAATACATTAAAAAGTTTGTATGAAAGTCAGTCTAGTGATATTAGGGATCATGACTGATCAGCCCCTAAATTAAATTGATTCATTTAATACTGTCTGTACTATGTGAGTAATGAACTTCTACATTTTATACAAATTTACTGCTTAAAAAGGGCTAAGCTGGAATTCTTGGAAATGATAATTCACTCTTTATGCACAGACTCGATTTTTTTCCTCACTGATTTGGATGAGGTGGCACAGTGTTTTACATCAGTGTGTTCTTGCCAGCAACATTTAGTAATTAATTCTGCCTGCAAGGATGCCACCTGAGATACTACATTTCTGAGGTGCTATCTATCACATGGAAATCTGAATACTGGAAGAGGAACTGTATAGTGGAAAGTAAAATATTGCTTATTATGGATGTTGCGAATTCCAGAAAGGAAAATAGCTCTCAAGTCCTGGTGTGTTAACTTAAGCTGCAATTGTTTAGTGATTTTGAAAATCAAGCAGAAGGAATTTAGAATTGGAAAAACTAGTATTTCAGAAAGAGCTGCTGTCCCTGGTCACCACCAACTAGGGCTCCATTTTGGAAAAGTAATTAAAGTCATTTCTTCCAGTTTAGCACTTTGCCTTTATTGTTTGCCAGGGGACTCTGGCTATGTTGATCTTCAATGTTATTAACTTCAGTGGACTTGAATGCAAGCATTTCAGTTGAGTGACTCATCGAAGGGCCAGCTTCTTAATCTATCAAATCTCACTGCAGTGACTCAGTATAAACCACAGATGGTGGATATTTGGAAATTTATGATGATGTTTGGATTTGAATTTGTGAGGTTAACACTTTTGATGCCAGGTAGAAAGTTGCCCTTTTAGAAGTATTTGTTAGTGATAAATAAATTAGTAAATTAGGTAAATTAGTTAGTAAATTAGGTGATTATCCTTTCATTGACACTATCAAATCTGATAAATAATTAACCCAAGTTCTTTTTCTGTAAGAAACCTCCAAAAAGAAGCATTTAATTTCATTTACACTGTTCTTGTTCAGAACAGAAATGTTAGCACATCTGTTGGGAAAAGGGAAAACAATTCAAGATTTAAAATCCGTTTATTAATTAAAAAGATCATTTATTCTCGACATCAGAAAGAAATAAATTTCTAGTTTGGAAAGTTAAAATAATTTCTGTCTTTGTTTTTTTTATTCACTGATGGATGCAGCAGATGATTTTGTTCTCCTCTATAAATACCTTGTAAAAATGTACAGAAAAAATGTTTTAATCATGACTGTAATAATCAGTTCACTGTTATCACAAGAATTATTATGACTGAGTAGCTACAATCCTTTTTTGTATTCTTGACACGTGAGAAAGACATGTAGTGAAGGATAAACAGATCATGCCTTGGAGGAAAGTGTACTCATTGCCTAATGGAATATAGCATTCATTTGAATATATTGTTCATTTCATATAAAAAAGCCCTACCTAACCCATTCTCTAGTGTGCATGCTCATTATTTTAAAATTAAGACCTTCCATTGCTTAAATGCTTGTACACAGAAGCACAAACACATCTAAATTTACCCTCTTGTGTAGGTCAATTGAATTAACTTAGCTGCACATTTGAATATTATAAAAATGCACATAGTGATCAGTAGAACCAGGAATCGTACTCATAATTTCTTTCAGAAATCACATGTAACTGTTCACTTCAGGAAGCAATTTATAACTTTCTCTCTGAAAATTGAAAATCGGACAAATAGAAGCTTCAAGATGTTAATATTTTTGCTTTGAAATACTGCAATTTGTATATCAAGACTAAGAGGACAGTTTATATATGCATGTTTTAAATAACTTAATTAAGAAGTGAAGATGCTTCCC
>NW_010200147.1:15420-24777 GCF_000695765.1 Mesitornis unicolor | reverse complement strand
CTGCTGAATAAATGCTGTACAAGTCATTAATTAAAAAATAAGTAAAATAATGCTTCATATATTTTAAGTATGTTATTGATTCTTAAGTCAATTCCTTTATTCTTAAATCAGTTCCTTCAGAATAGATTTAGAGCTGAATATTGATGGCACACTACTGAATCATTTCATAAAAATGAACACTTTTTTGTTTCTCTTTTCAGTTCAACAGAAGAGCAGTTTCACTGGCAAACACAAGGTAACGTACTTACCTACATATATGTATGACATGTATTCTCTCCCAAAGTGATCATATTTTCTAATGAAGATGGAGGGGGAAGCAACATTTATTTATGCAATTTTTTTTTTCATTGCTAGCGTGTGATAATCCTACTAAAAATGGCAAAATTTGGCAAAAGTTGTTAGGGTTGACAGAAGGAACACTGAGACTCACATGTTTTGGGAGGGGGCATTACTAAACCTATCTCTTAACTTCTTTTAAGATTAGACCTGAACTTTCTCGTTTTGCTTTTATGAATCCAAGGCCACGCTTTCAAAGGATGGCTTAATTTTCAGCATGGCCAAGCTCCTCTGAATATGTGATTCCTTCATCAACTGTGAATGCCTACTCACATCTGACTGCTTTTGCCTTTTGACTTATAACTGCTTTTACCTCTTACCTGCCTTTTACATTTTGATGTTGCTGATTTTATTACAGATGGTCAGAAGGATATAGAAGATGAGCTCACCACTGGTCTGGAACTGGTGGACTCCTGTATTAGATCACTACAGGAATCAGGGATACTTGATCCACAGGACTATTCAGCCAGTGAAAGTAAGTTGCTAGAAATGTGTTTTCTAGAACCCAGCCAAATTTGAAACATTTCATGCTTTATAAGCTGAATGCATATCTTACAGTGTTTTTCTTTATTATTTTCTGCTGTTAGCAGAAGACAATGTAGTTGCCAGCAGGAAAATTGCCTCCTTGCCTTTGCAAGTAAATTTTTGGTTTTGTTTGTAATGGAGAGAATCTCACTGTTAATTTGTGGGGAAAAAATCAAATGTGGAATGTATGTTAAGAAAATATTTTGTAATTGCAGTGTTGCTGTACTGTGCTGTAAGGTCATGTCACAAGACTTGGTCATCACCACTACAAAATAAACTTTCAAACAGCACTTTTTCAGTATGCAAAAGTAACAAAATGAAATGTAGTGTGGGGCTGTGAGTAATCCTGATGTCTCTTTGTAACCACTTGATCAGGTAGCTGGTGCTTCTTAAGGCTAAATTTTTCAAATGGATACACAGACATAGTTAGGTGAACTTTTAAAAGATGATGCAGAGAATGGCAGCAGTAGCAAGAAAGCTGAATTCTTGTCTCAAAGGTTGGCTCACTGGTCATTTAGCAGCCATTCTGTTGCCACATATCTTGCCATCTGCCACTTTCACTTCACTCCTCCTGCAGCTTGTGACACTACCTTGGCTTTTCACTGTTCTTTAATATTCCTCTGCATCTCCTTCCCTCTGCTCAGTTGAGCCATTTTTGTCCTTTTCAGTCCCCTGCTGACTGAGTCTCCCTCTGACTGAGTCATGTCTTTCAAGGTGGCTGCCCAAATTTCTCGAAACCAAAAGGGATGATTTCCCCTTCATCTGGAAAGGCTAATGGAGTGTGACAGCCACCTTCTGCAAAGCATCTCTAGCAATGACGAGTCATCACCTGAAATGTGGTCATCAGGTGACGAAAGGAAGGCATTGCAAATTGAATGCAGAATTTTAATTTGTCGGAACATTTTTCATTATTTTAAAATCAGATTTGCAGTAAAATTCACAGCAGGCAATCCTGGGACAGTAGAGAATTTTTCACTTTTCACGTGCGCAAGTTTTCTGGGCCAAAAATGTCACTAACACCTTTGTTAAGATGTTGCCTGATTTGAACACAGTCTGTGTGATTAACATCTGTTATGATGTTGCTTGGTCTGAACTAAACTGGGAAAATGTGGTGAAACAATATAAGCCCTTAGAGTTTGCCCCGCTATTTTCTTCATTTGGGAGTGAGGAGAAAACAAATAAATTACTAGCATGGTACGGATTGCTTTCAAAATGTGACTTGATAGAAAAATGAAACCAGGTAGATGGCAGTAGAGGAGAGTGGGGATAGGGAGGAGCTAGCTTGGATGGGAAACTGGCAGAGACGGCCTGAAGAGGTGGAAACTAAGAGAAAATGTTAGGGAAGGATGAAGGCATTAGAGGGAGAGAAGTCTGGGTATGTGAAGAAAACTAATACTGAAGCAACATTCTGGGGAGTGTCACAAAAAGATAAGACACAAATAGGAATGTAGATAGATGGGAAGGAGAATGAGGAACGTGAGCAAATGGAAAACAGTGATGGAGAAGAGGAGCAATGAAGATGGATTGTGTGGGGGACCTGCAAGGGAGGAACTGAGATTTGTTGAAGCAGGAGGTCCGGTCAAAAAGTTGAAAGCTGAATTTACTTGGCTGGATGGTTTGTTCTTGGGATCAGGAGTGAGGTGCAAAGAGAAGGAACAGCTGAGTGATGAGAGTGACATTTGAGAAAGGAAATAGTGATAGAGTTATGGGCAGGACAAGAGCTGTCCCTCAGAAACGTAGGTTTGGAGAGAACAGGCAGCTACATGTGCTCACAAGGGAGCAGGCATCCCCACAGAGCTGCAGGCTTGATCTTCAGTGTCAGGAAATGTTTGTGAAGCTTTTGGTCACAGTGCCCCACACTCTTCTGCTCCAGCTCCACCTCGTAATGAAACTAGATTGCTATTTGGCATTTATAGTTTTAATTAAAAATCAGACATATTTGCCAAAGCTAACAGGTGCAGCTCTGCTAATCACTCATAAATGCAATTAAGATGTCTTAAACTGGATTTTCTTCTTTGTTTGGGGTCTTTTTTCAATTTAGTGTAAAACATCACAGACACATCAAACAGTTAAAATGTTACTGTGTTTGCAAAGTTAAAAGTACCAATGTCAAGGCTATCTCTATACCATAATTTGAATTTCTTATGACTGCATTATAAAACAATTATTATCATGCTCTGTTTTGTACATTTTCCATCCATGCCTCATTTACCCCAAAGCTAAGGCTCAGATTGCACAGCATACTAGAGGGAGATTTCATCTGGAGTGCTTCTGACTACTCTGAGCAATGAGTAGAACACAGAGACTAAATGAAAACAAAAATCTGATATTTGACAGTTCAGCTTTGCACTTAATGGTATCTCTCCTTCATGTCCTAAAGGCTGTGGTTTAGTGGGCACGGTGCTGTTAGGTTGATGGTTGGACTTGATGATCTTAGAGATCTCTTCCAACCTCAGTGGTTCTGATTCTACTTTTTGATGTTACAGTTACACAGTCGTTCACAGTATCTTCTCCTGGTACTTAGTTTGAGGTGTTCCCAGTTAGTTTGCAGGTGTGCTGAGAACAAACAGCTGTAACTGGACACCTTGGAAGCATAGTCTCAAATTTGTGAAGTGTGGTATAAAAGTAAGTTTAAAACTCGCTCTGAAGCATCTCACACACAGGATTTGTATTTCATAGACTATTTCGGTCTTAACTCCTTCAGTCTCCAAATAGAGATCTATATAAATGTCTCACTTTACAGGTATTCTAAAAATCATTTTTTGGTGATGTATTTGAAGTAAATGTTGAGTGTCCCAGAATAATTCACCAGGGTGCTTTGTTGTTGTTTTTTTTCTTTGCATTGGACATTTTTCAGTGAAGGCCTGAGGTAAAAACATGAGGCAACTACAAAACACGGCATAGTTTTGCATTGTGTGCACTGGCCGTCAGACAAGGAAGGAGGGGAAGAACAGTGATTCAGAAAAGGCAACTTAGTCTGGCATTTCCTAACTTCTGAGTGCTTAACTTTGCAGTTTTTAGTTATGTTTACTTCTGCAGTTTGACCTCATAGCTGTATTTTAAATAATAAGGCTGCCTCTGAGGTGAGCATTTCCAGCCTGCCATGGTAGTTCAAGTCAAGTTGAGTCAAATTTTTTAAATCATCATATGAAAGCCTCCCCAGGGATGTGACCACAGCTTCTTTTTCTGTATGCCTATTCTAACGAGTTAATCTATCAGTAGCTCTGCCTTTGGAGAGGATTAGTGTGTCTGTAGTCAGAATCTTTACAATTTGGTTTCACACACTCTGATTTTCTCAGAATTACTTTAAAAAAGTCGTCACATAGCAGACGGCTATTATAATACTCTAAATCCCAAACATCACTTTCTATGTGCTATTCTTTTAGTAGCAAATAAAAGCCATGAAAAAAGGCTAATGGGACAAGTCACATGAAAGGGGCTTACACAGGAGGGGTTCTGTATTACTCATAGAAATGGTCACTAATTATCTTTGCTGAGTGTGAATCAGCAAATTAAAAAAAATAGAAATATATAAAGCTTTTATTAATTTGGGAAAACGCAAGCAGAGCAATCACTGTTTTTAAAGTCATTATTATCAGACAAAGACGGGCAGATGCATAACTGCTGCATCCACTCATACAAGTTTTCTGCGGTAGCGCTGACCCTGGGACAAGGTTATGTGCATCTGAGGGGAACTCCTGCACTGTCACCCATCTCTGTGTTCTGTCCCAACTCAGTATAAATTGACTTCACAAAATCATGTTACAAGCGAACAAGTAAAAAATAAGGAAACTTCCAGAATTACGCGAGAAGCTGCAGCTGAGTTAAGACCTGAACCTGCATCTCTGGTCCAGTTCCCTCACTGTGGTGATTTCTCTTTATCTTTTGTAGCTATAAATATGTCATCACTATGTCACTCCAGTTTACCTCAAACATGATCCGACGTCGCTTTTGTGGAGACAAGAGGGAAGTTCAGCCTGTCCTAAGTGTTCATAGGGATGTCACCAGCAGAAGGACAGTGGTCCACACACACCCTCAGTCCCTGCCACTGCCAGTGGCAGTAGCCATTAGCTACAGTGTTTCCTAGGGACCAGCCTGGGCCCTCAGTGTCACTGTGAGGGGCACTCGATCTGTCCTCCTCCCTGCTGTACATTGCTGTAACACCCAGTGTGGCAGCCTGGAGCCGACTGCAGAGCTGGCTGCTCCTTTCTGAAACTGTGTCTTCCCTCCAGCATTATCTCTTTCTAATGGGATCTCAAAAATACTGCTTTTGCACAAATGAAGATATAAACTGTCACTTTAAATAGGATCAGGGGAGAGACCAGACATGTGAGAGCCATGCTAATCACATACAAGACACTGGAAATGAGTCACAGGAGAGGGATGGGAATGCTCAGTATGTGTAGGACCTGAAATCACTGGGGAAGGAAACATGCAGAGGAACAGAATTTAGTTCAGGACAGAGATAATAGTAGGGTGTGTGTGTCAGATAGGCATAAGCCACAGGAGTACTAAATAGTGACTGTAGCTTAGGGAAGGTATTTTTATTGCAGAATTGGTTAATTTAGTGGGTAAACACGTGTGAAAGAAACATTTTGTGAGGGCTGAGTATGTATTGTGGAGACCAAAAATTAATATTTCAGATTAAAAAGCTTGGAAAGATGGGGGATGAAGCAAACAAGGCAATTTTTCCTCCCCTTCCCATCACTGCACCTTCTCAAAATCACACAACTGCTTCAGATTCATTCCTTTTACCACCTATTCAGTTCACTTCCTCTTTTTTGTCTTGTTTTGTTTTTTCCTTTTTTCCCCCCATTACATGTAAGAACAGTGAAAATGTAGAAAGCTTCATGGAAAGAAGGAGAGTAAACACAGATATACAATTCTCTGAGTAAAGAAGGGTGATTGCTGAGGGTGTTTGTCATTAAGGCTTGATAAGGTCCCAGGCTGGAAAGCTCCTGGTGAACTGCCTGAGGCCCCCAGATGTCCATGCTCTGTGACTCAGTGACTAACTGGACGCCTCTGAGCAATCATTAAGGACCAAACTACCTTTTCCCACTATTGTCTGTAAATTTGTATTTTACAGATGTGTGGTGTAAGAGATAAATGTGGAATGAGAGAAATATATTGGTGCTGTGCTTCTCCTCCTACTAGTTTAGCTCCCCTGTACCCCTACCCCTGTGGGTCATTAGTGTGCCACATCAGAGGGCTGCCATGAGCATCAAAACCATTTCTGAAATAATGAGCTGAAGCTCAATGAATCCTCACAGACTGCATTGAATCCTTACAGGCTACAGCAGCAGGGACAGGCAGCGGTTACCCTGCCATGGCATTAGCAGAATGAGGTTTAGACAGACTGCTGAGATTACCAAGCAAATCCATTGGCACTTTCTTCCTAACTCAAACCACAGGCTCAAATGTCTCCTAATCCAGAAGTCTCTAATTTTAATTTAAGTTATCTACAGTTAAATCTTTCATGCTATTTCTTTTGCTTCAGTCTTCACGAAATGAGCATAAGACTGGTCTTAAAAGGATTATGGGGCAGATTTATGGAGCTTTTGGTCTCTAAGTTTCTAACTGAAATGGAATAGTTTCACTATTTTTCACTTGCTTAATCACTTCACGTGACAACCCTGCTTCTTTGCTCTCTAAATTGATACCACAGACTGCAGCCACAGAGTTCTTTTTGGCATGGATCAGAAAAGCACTTGGATCAGTCTTCCAATTGTTTGATATTTTTAAAATGCTACATTTTAAATTTCAGTTTAAAAATAAGTGGTTTATATTAGAATTGCAGTTTTTCCCAGCTCATACTGCCAGAACTCCAGACATTTTTTTCCTCTAAATTTTCTGAATGTATTTTTATTTATATCTGTGACCCTAATTCCTGGTTCTCAGGATTAATTACAGAATTCAGCACACTGATAAAAGAACAAATACAATGTAGATGTAGATGTAGTAGATGACACTGTTTTCTTGGTTAATGCCATTTCAGAGTGCGCTTCACTGAGGCTACATGTTGACAGAAATGCAGGCAGTTAAGGTTGTCTGAGTCCTTCTTAGGAAGAAGAAGCATGGCTCACCTCTGAGGACTCAATCCCACAATATATGAGCTCTTTCAGTCACTTGAAACTATTTGCCCAAAATGCAGCACAAATGGGCAGTAGTACCATTTAGGTGTTGATTTTTTTCCTCTGAATAATGACTTTTGCTACAAGAACAGATTATTTTTGTCACGTGAAATTATATATAGCTGTTGTATTAGACAGATGTGGTTTTCACTTAAATAACTTGTCTAATTCTGAGGCTAAAAAGATGGGCTAAACTCCTGTTTTATTCTCTTAATTCAGTTTTGTTTCAGCAAATTTTTACAATAAGAAAGATCCTCCTCGCTCAGTGTGAAAGCAGATGTCCCAGTTTGAAGGAGCACTCCTTGTTCAACCTTTATGATTTTCATCCTTTATCAGCTGCTTTATTCATAGATACTGAAAATGGTCTGAAACAAAAAGGCACTCTTTACACGATGAATGTGTAAAAGGATGTGTGTTTATGTGCTTTCCATCCCATAGCTCCTGCTTTGTGAAATTTCCACCTGTCAGATGGCTTACATGCTCAATGAGATGAAATTTGGCATCAGTGGATCTCACAATTTGTTGATAGATTAAGTTATTTCCATTTTATTACCTGCTCTCAGAGCCAGGGTGATCCAGCTGAGTTATTCTTTGTGCACACAAGGGAGGTGTTCTCATGGGATCTCCTGCCAAACATACGCACTAATAAAATCATGTGCTCTTTGAGTACATTTCAGAACTGAAAAACACTTAGAAAGTGTGCGTACCCCTCTTCCACTTTAGGATTGGAGTCTCTGGAGTAGGAGTGGCAGAAGTGCATAACATGGGTCACACCACCTTTCTTTCTGCTGCATTAATGCAAGCCTGGCAGTTTTCTGCCTTAACAATTCTTAGCTCCAGATAAATCTCTCAGAGTATGAGGTCTGAGGAAATTTTGATTTGTAGACGAAACTTCTGTCAGTATTGCAGTATATTAATGGTAAATATTTATGGTTGGGCATTTTGGATACCTCTCCCTTTTCCATCCATCTCTTCTAATTCAAGCCTTTTCAATATCTTGGCTGCAAAACTTTGGGGTTTCAAAGTCATCTTTGCCCAATTTGTAATGGTGTAAATCTTCTGAAAGGTGGACACCTTTTGTTAAAGGGTGGTCTCACAGTTGTTTGTGGCATGTTCTCACAGGGAAAGTTGTACAGAAATTGTCTCAACTGTGGGTCAAGTTCAGTCTTTCGAAGCAGTTGTTAAATACTTACATTCTGACAAATGGGGATAAGATGTTGTTTCCTTTATCCACCTCCACTTTCAGGCCATAGTCACCCTAAGGGTGAGCATGAAATAATCATCATGTCATTTAACTTTGTAATAGCCACTGACTGATAGCAAACACTGAGACCTGCACCCAGGGGCCATCCTCAGCAGGAGATTAATGTACAAAGTAGCTGACCATGTAAAGTTTCTGTAGATTCATCGCTAAACCCTGCTAAGACGTTAAGATTTGATAATATGAAGCAGGCTCTAGCACTGACCCGAGAGCCAGCTCTTAAATTTCAGCATCAGTGTTTACAGCCAGTGCTGCCTCAGGAAAAGCTCCATCAGCGCTGAGCATCCTGAACTTGGACTTTATTGTTTTCATCCTCTGTCAGAGGTGGAGTTCAAAGGTATTGAGAATAGTATCAGATGAAAAGATGTAGCTCAAACACTGTCATTCAGTACTCCATCACCTCTGCTCTTATCATGGGTATCAGGATGGTAAGGGCCAGGTAAAACAGCTTTGTTGCTGACATATCACATCCTATTAAATTCATGTTGGTCTTCTCACTTTAAAAGTGTGAGTGAAGTTTTCCTTTTCAGTCTTTTCCCTTATGCAGGCAGGAGCAGATCACTGCAAAGAGTCAAAGTTAGGAGCAGAGCCACAGTACGGGCTGTCACCATGGGGATTCCTGGCAGACTTTGGTGTCTGCTTCACCAGCCGTGGTCCAGTGTGGGTTTCCGACAGTGGAATGTTAGGGACTGGGACTCGGATCCATCCGATCTCGTTCTGCTTTGGTTTGTTGCCTGTCTTCAGGTTCATGTGTGGCTGTTTACAAGCAGGAGGCCTGGTTCAGGGAAGCAGCTTCTGGGGTTGCTGTGGACACTCTCCTGTGCAGGGCTTCAATCACCTCAATTCTTCTGTGGCCTTTCTGTAGATTGGTAGGGTGTATGGAGGGGTTTACAGGCTTCTTGGGAAGAAGCCGCTAGAAGCCACTGGCAGAGGAACTGTTCAAAATGTGACAGTCCAGTACGTGCCCTTGCTGTTGGACCTAAACTGCTGCACGCTGCCTCTTGCAATTTCCTCTTCTCAGGAAGGAATCTCCAGCCAGAGACACTCACACCATCTTAGGACCTCTCCCTAACCCCCTCCTTTCCTGTGCTCTCTTGCCTTTTG
>NW_010200147.1:0-15389 GCF_000695765.1 Mesitornis unicolor | reverse complement strand
TCCCTAGACTACCCATTACTGTCTTACTGTATCCTTATGTTGGTTGCTTTCCTTCTTGTTTCAATTCCATCTTTTCTTTTTTCCAGTTACTGTATCTTTTCTGTTCTCACACATCAGGAAATAAAGCCTTACTGTCTTGTCCCCAGAGCAGATTATGAATCATCCTCAGAGGCAAAAAAGCCCAAAAATCAAAGTATATTTTCTGTGTAAAGTGGCCTTGCTATCCTCACTTTTTACATAGCTTCACGTGAATTCACATTGCTTTTTGGTGTGTCATGTTGGGAGTCCAGAGGTAACACCATGACAACATTGCAACTAAGTTGTTTCTAATTTCCCTCCATTTCTGTGCAGCAGTTTATAGGCTGATTTTTTGTTCAATCTGCTGTCACCTGCAGCATGTAGTTTCCTTATTTCTAGTTATGTCTACATGATGAAATGTGCTTAGTATATAAATTCCAAACTGGTATCACAATATTACTTCATAGCTCTGAGCTTGCGTGGCCTGAGATGAATCTGTCTTTGGTACCTGGTTTCATTTTATGCTGTGCAACTGACTTAAAAACCTTGCCTAAAGAAAACAACCCCTCACAATTAAGCTTTATTCCTGTAGTACGAAACGTGAATGTCAAATTGACACAGGAGCAGTGACAGCAGGTATGACATTTATGGAGCAGGGAGCTGAAAAGGTGAGAGTTGAGACCAGGAAAGCAGGGACAATTAGTAGTAACATCAAAGATAGAAAGGAGGTAGTGATCAGCTTGTAAAGCTTAGCCTTTGGCAAACACAGATCCTGCACAAGCAACCAGGTGGTCCCTCATCCACCGCAGGAAGCAGTTACTGAAACTCATTAGAATATGACAGTGACTTACGGTAGCATCTGTAGGAGCAGAACAAAGAAAGACTTTTGGCATCCGAACCGACAGCGCAGAAGAACATCAGTAAATATTGTGTCTGTAATATGGGCCAGAAAACAAATGCACCCACATCCTCATGACAGACTGATAAACCACTCACCCTACTCATGCCATAGTGGCACGCCAGCGCCTGCGCACAGCACCGTCAGAAGTGCCAAGAGCCACATTGTTCCGGGATCTGCCCGTGCCAGCTCATGAGGATAAGCAGTGTGTAGATGCAGCCTTCAAAAAGAGGTAGTTGGCTTGTGAGCCTGTGTAAAAAGATGTATATGGAACAGAAAATTTTGGCAGGTATGGATTTGGCTTTGATTTCTTTTGTGCTACAGTTTACATAGCTCTCAGTAAAGTAGGGGTTTTGTGACTTCTGTGGTATCGCAGTAGTAGTTGTTTCCATTCTGGCCTTACAAATGGAGAAATGTGTTGTCTGAGTACAGCATGAGAGCAGAGAGTAGTGCACATTTGTGGACACACAAGGAGAAAACAGAAGCAAAAGGGCACGTTTTCTGTTTTATGGCAGAGGAGTTTTTGGCAGATGAAAAAGACTGTGATAAAATTTTGACCTTTTTGATTGACTGACTTAATTGACGTCTGAGGCAGTGCTAAACACGATCTGAACTGACTCGCCTCAGAGACCAAATAGCCGTTTTCAGTTGTGGACTGAAAAGATTCAAGATTTAAGTCTGTCAAAGGTCAGGAAATAAAGGAGTTCTGCTTTGCAGGAGAAGAGAAAACCTGTTTTGTGCTAGTAGTTAAGTTCACAGAACAACATAATAGCATAATAGATCTACTGATGCCTTTTGTATTAGATCCATATATCTGTGAGTAGTTTTAAATGCTTTGTAGTCAGAAGCTGGTAGGTGCTTTTTTAAACTATTATTAAATGTCTTAATTTAGGATTATCAGAAGAGATTTGTCTAATTTTTTGATTTCTCAGGATATACTCAGCTTCCACATGAGTCATGTTTGTGTGATGTCTATAACCATCTGATTTTATGTCCTAGAAATAAAAAGGGAACACATTAGTTTAATACTATCAATAGCAGCTTTAGGCTGCGCTAGGCACAGAGAGTGATTAGAAAAACTTGATATTCACAGTTAGTCTTCAAAGGTATAAAATACTTCCAAAAAATTAGGATTTGATCATGCAAAATATGTTCTTAATTTACTTGGCGCTTCTTTTTTGTAAACAAAGCCCACAGTCCATTTTAAATGAAGTTATTCTTTGCAAAACGGGAGACTGAGAATGAAAACACAAATTAAAAAATAACAGTCATTTATGCCAAAATTCAGTGTTTGCCACATGGAAACATGATGGTTCCTTCTGAGTCGGAGCTTGTCTGCTTCACTGCATGCAGCAACACTTCCTCCAGCGTGCAGCTCTCTTCCTGTGGTCCCATTCAGAACGGTGCCTAATCCCATGCAGAAGCCCCGTTCAGGCACTGCTCTTCTGTGGCTCCAGAGGGATCTTTAAACAGATAGCAGACTTCTGTTACAGTGAATATTGTGTCACTCCTGCCACTCCTAGCATTGCGTGCCTCCTGCAGAGTTTCACAGAAGTAACACTGTCACCATCAGCGAATCATGCCATTTGTGGAAAGAAGAGATTTATATTCTTTGTGTAATTCACATCACGTCTGCCTTAGGCCACTGACAAGGTTTTGTTGGCAGAGGCTTCTCATGGAGGTGTAAAAAGTGCCAGCAGAAATTTTACTGCCAAAAGAGCTCCAGACCATCCTTAGATATCCCTAGATGGAAGGCCAGAGGATACCATTTTTCTGCTTTGTGTCCTCCATAGTGCAGAAAGGTATTTTGGTTATTATCCTTGCTGCCCATCTTGCTCCTCTGTTGTTTCTGTCTATTGCTCCTATAAAGCACATCATCCTAATGGCCAATGATAAATTGTCTCTTTCAGAGACTATCTGATTTCGATATCTGCAGAGTTCAGCAAGCGATTTCATAAAATATGATTAATCTTCCAAAAAGAAGTGTTTTAATCTTGGGGTCATTTTAAAATTTGCAGTAGTAGCTTATCCTTGTTTTTAATCTAAATTTAGGATAACTTCTTCTATTAAGAAAATAAAAGACAAGGGCAGCTTTTGCATTCTGAGCTTAAACATGTCTAAACCTATTCTTGCTCAGTGCGTGTCTTTAGGTCTTGTTCTCTAGCATCTTCAGTAATTTCTCTCACTAGTAATGGAAGTCCAGATTTTTTCCCACTGTCAAACATTACCAGGTATTGCTTATGAAGGAAGATCTGGCTGTATTACATTTCATACAAGCATCTGGAGTAATGCTATGTGTGGTTCTGTATAGAAAGCAAAACATACACTGTCCGAGTAAATAACACTGCAATAAATAACCCTGTTATGTCAGGATTGCTTAGGCTTTGCTACGTTACCCTGTTCCACGAGTCTGTTAGTATTTCATGTTTGCAACACGTTTCCTAACTTCTAGAAGACTTTTATGTAAACTCACTGAAAATTCTATTATCTTTATAATGTATTGCCTACAAATTTTAATTGGTTTCAGATAGAAACCATAGAAGTTATCTATGGCTATCTCCTTCTCTGGAGACATTCAAAACCTGCCTGGACGTGTTCCTGTGTGACCTAGTCTAGGTGATCCTGCTCTGGCAGGGGGGTTGGACTGGATGAGCTTTCGGGGTCCCTTCCAGCTCCTAACATTCTGTGATATTGCTAAAGAAATTCTTCCCCATTAAATGCTTCCTTACTAAGCTCAGCTATTGAAGAACTGCTTCTTTCTCTCTTGTGTTCTTCCTGTCCCTCACAGGTGCACAGTTAGCAAATTTTAACCACCCAGTAATATTCTGCAAGTGCCAAAGTTTTGAAATGTGATTCTACCAAACACTAAGAGGAGATCACATTTGCCACTCTGTAGTCCCAGTGTAATCACACAGGGATTCCTCTTATTTGGAGGCACTTCACTACCATTATGCAGTAGTTGGAAATGCCCGGCGTCCTCTTAGACATGGGTGCTATACCCCCCTACCCTGACTCTGGAATTTCAATGTGATCATCAAAAAAATGAATACATCTTTCAGTAATCAAATAAAACCAGTTTACTCTTAGAGTGGGATTCAGGCCTTATTTTTTCTATGTATTTCAGGTCTTACATTTTCCTACTACTTCCTGTGGACATTTGTGGTGTTTTGCTGTCCCTTGGAGTAGTGTTTTATTATTGCAAATCCCAGCCAACACCTCTGTTTTCTTCTTACAGTAATGGCAGAATTCTTACCTTGTGTAAAAATCATAAGATAATCAGCATGTAACAAAACTGTTTCCTATTCCAAGTTCACTTAATCTTGAAATAAAGTGTTCTTCATCTTTCATTCCAGTAGTAATTAGGTCAGAAAGAGCGTTAGAAGGGATATCCTTGGACTGTTCCCTTACATAACGGCATCAGCCTAGTTTTTGCATCATTTTTCCAGATAGATGTCATTTATAGAATTCTTAGATGAAAATGAACTTGCACTACATTTCTGAATGCATTCCACCAAATCCTATTTTCTAGTACCTAAGAATAGGTTCTGTAGCAACACTGAAGCCCTTTTCTGTATTTGTAGGTAGAACATAGCCCTCTTAATGCTGGTAGAGCGTGGTATTGCATATAAATTACTTTCCTTCTTTGTAAAACAAGTTTGTTTTCAGTGTACTCATTTAAGAATCGTTGCCTCTTATCTAAAGAGATGTTTGTTTCATAACAAGGGAACTGCTTGTGGTTTCGCATATGAAGTGTTAGCATTTATTTCTTCATTTTAAGTACGCATTTGTCGTCGTCCCCCTTTTTTTTTCAGCTTTCTTCATTACTGGGGTTTGGAATACCTTTGTTATGTTGCAGCCTTTGCATTTTCACTTGTAATACAAAGCTACTGATATCTTTAATATTTAATATCCCTGGAAGATAGATCTTGAAATATTATCCTAGCACTATTCTAGCACAAGTCCTAGATTTAGAGGGAGAAGGGGGCAATGCTTCTTACTGTTGTTTTATTATAGCTACTTGTTATCTTCTGTTAGAGACCTGACTAACAGTTGGCTTGAAAGTCCTTCTTTTTCTACAGAATCTGTTTGACCAGTTGTAGCTGACAGGATTTGTTTTCGTCTTCCGACCTTAAGTTTTGCCTTGGTTTAATGTCTCCCTTTTCTGCCTTTAATTAAGAAAACATCTCTTTTTGATAGCCACAAAGATTCCCAGTTTCCCTCCACAGTTGCCCCCTGCCTCCACTGCTTCTGCCTCCACTTTTTGCAGTTTCCCCAGAGACTAGAAAATGTGGAAGAGGGGAGAGACGTCTGTAATGAAGTGACAAGGGGGCTGCGCCATGCCACCCCCCCTGAGGCACTTGCACCTTCCCCTTGCTCAGTTCCTCAGCTTTCCAAAAGCATCCTAAATCAGCAGGTTACCATCAAAAGCAATCATTCTTTTTATTGTTCTTTGAGTCTAGTTGTAGGATTCCCCCAGCGTCCCAAATACAGTTGAGCACTCGGAAATTGGGTGCTCACTCTACAGATACCTGACCCAATCTTTTACTTTATTACATCTTTTATAATCATCCATTCCTTTGCAAAACTGGGCAACAAATACAAGTAGGAGCAGTTAACAACTGTTTACCATAAGTATACATACTTAAACGAACAAATAAAAAATAGGAGGCTGTAGGGTGGGAATCAATATTTCACCCTCAAACTAAATGACCTGAGAGGCAGAAGGAACAGTAAGCGATGACTTTTTGGTATTTGAAATCCTTAATTAGGCATACACTAACAGCTAGGAGGTGGTTCCTCTCGCTGGGATGTGAGGCACCTCAACCTATTAACTCCGTAAATGAATGTTTAAAGGACATTAAAGGAGTTTCGCTAGTCCTTTTTTTCAACTGTTACCCAAATGAGCAAAGCAGGTTAAAGAATGTGTGAAGTGATTAATTACACTAATTAAAAACACTTTATTTACACTTACTCTATAATTTATCATTACTACTTCTGTCAGTTGATCGAAGGTGAGTGAAGTGTTGTTTATAATCGGTATGGGAGCTAATTAAATGTTCGTTTGAGCACGCTTTGGTCTATTTCCTTTGTCAATTAGAAGTGGCATCGCAATAGATGACTGACCAAATGGAAATGTATAACACAATAGCAGGGCTCCAGTTTACTACTTACTTGGAGAAGGAAATGTGCCCCAGTAAGCCAACTGACTTTAAATCTTAAGGAGGAAAATAAATCCTCCTTTCACTTGCAGGATATTTTCACTGAGAACTAGAAAAACTAATGAACAAGCATGCAATTATCTCATGGGGGCTGACTAGGTGTATGTTTCTGTAGTTTGTAGTGTAATTATTGTAGCCAATTCAGAAGTAATTGTTGCATAGATTTAGAATACTGAATTAATCATGCCCTTATCTTGTAATAATATAGTACTGTATGTAACTTGTCATTATACGGTAATTATTTTATAATTGAACAACTAGCAGATAATGTATTATTGAATACTCGCTCCGTGATAAATTTGGCTCTGTAACGTAGTATTAGTCCTGTTTCATAATTCAGCCTTTTTTGTTGTGGTTTTGAAGATTGACCATACTGTTGCTACAGTGTCATCTTGAATTGTTACATTCTGTGCAGCTACCATTTGTGAAGTTTTCCATGAGATGCTGCAATCTAAGGATTAGGAAACTGGAGTAACTTTTCAGATGTTTGACTGGCAGACACTAGGGATAGGCTGTCTATTGATACCCACACAGGGAACAGTTTCTTTAGTTTCTTTGTGTGAGTTTCTCCTTTACAGGAATCTCACATTCATCCAGGTGTTTAGCTTTGTGACCTAGCAATGGCACTACAAAAAGTAGAAAAATTATAAAAAAAATATAGAGTTCTATGAGTTTACAATGCAGTTAATCCACAGATTCCTACTACTTTAACTCATTGTCCTGTAGGTAAAATTATATTGCCGTGAATACTGATTGAACTTAATCTTTATCAGACTTTACATCAATTTTATTTTTAAATCCTCACTGTAGTGATGTGATGTAGTAATACTACAAATAACAAAATTTAATAGCATGTGCTTCTCTGCCTCCACCTCTAGTCCATGTAAGGGTACTAGACCAGTGTCTCAGCAGTTAGCATGATTTCTTAGCACTTGGAAAACTGATTAACTTCTGACACTGGTAAGCTTCTTAGAGCCCAAGTTCCTGGTGGGTTTCTCATGTGAGATACTCCTCTGCTTACAACCACTATGGGATATGATTGAGGTGAGCTCTGCTACTGTGTGGTCACCAGAAAAGGCCCAACCCTCTGAGGGAAGGAAAGAAAACATCTCATGACTCATCAGCTCTGACTCCCAACCAGGTTTCCTGGCTATTCCATCACTGATGCCTGTTCTTTGGTTTTTTCTTCAGTCTCTCACTGAAGGTCCCATAGGCTTTAATGACAGTTCATTGAATCAAAACTCAGTCCTCTGCTGATTCACTTTGATCTTTGATTCTTGCTGGTTTTTGTGGTGTTGTTTTGGTTTTTTTTTAATCTAATCCTTTCTCTCTGTAATTTGAGCATTGTGCCGCCTGGCCTGGGACTGGGGATTGTGATGGGCAGCTAAGCATCCAGCTTCTCTCAGGGTTTGCTTCCAAGCGAGTGAGGAGAGCAAAGCTACGTGCTGTACTCTTGGAGTTTGGCAGTGCCAGGGAGCATTGAATCCCCTCTTGTTGCAGGAGAACCAGCAGAAAAAAACATGCTTTTAAAATTTGGAGCAGTGCATGTTGGTCTACTGAACATTTCTAATACACATGAAATATCTTGAAACCTGATTTGACTCCTACTGAAATCAGCAAGCATATTCCAATGGATTTGAATGTAGTAGCCTTAGCCCTTGGCAGTTTCTGAGCATACAAAAATAGACATTTTTAGACCTTTCTTCAATGTATAGGTTGGATTGTCCTGATAAAATGTAGGTATAAATTCAGTTGCACAAGTGAATATCAATTTTTATGCTGAGGAACAGGATATTATTTAAAAGCAAAATACACTTTTTCCACACAATGGAAAGCTTATTTTATCTTGTTTTAAGTATGCTGCAACGTGTGGTTTGAAAAAAAAGGAAATCTAAGGGATGATCTAAATAGAGAAATATGGTAAAATAATTATACTGGTGGATGATGATCGAAGGGCTGGAGCACCTCTCCTACAAAAACAGGCGGAGAGAGTTGGGGTTGTTCAGTCTGGAGAAGAGAAGGCTCCAGGGGGACCTTGTAACAGCCTTCCAGTACCTGAAAGGTGCCTATAAGAAATCTGGGGAAGAGCTGTTCACTAGGGCATGTAGCAATAGGACAAGGGGTAATGGTTTTAAACTAGAAAAGGACAGATTTAGGCTGGATATTAGGAAAAAGTTCTTCAATGTGAGGGTGATAGATCCCTGGAACAGGTTGCCCACAGAGATGGTGGAGGCCCCATCCCTGGAGATATTCAAGGCCAGGCTTGATGGGGCTCTGAGCAACCTGATCTGGTAACGTGATCTCTGCTCACTGCAGGGGGGTTGGACCAGATGATCTTTAAAGGTCCCTTCCAACCCAACATATTCTATGAATTTTATTGTTGTATTACCATTCTTCATCTTTAAAATAACTTACTGGTCTGTAATATCTTGTCATTTCTTGCATAAGTAGAATAATTAGAAGTTTATGTGCATATTTGTCCTATACTTGTAACTAATTTTTTGTTGCCTAAGCAAGCACTGGTAGAGCTAGAACAGTGCATGCAGGTACTGAGGAGTATCCTAGTATTCTGCTGTTCTGAAACAGCCACATAAAGTATTTCCGCATGCAAACACTCACTGTTGAAGAATAATTTATTTTAAAAAACTTAATTCAAAATGGAAGTTTTAGGTTGTGATCTTTGCTTTTTTTACTTCGTTGGTTTGGGATATTTTTTTCCACTCTGAATGCTGGAAGAAGGAAGTGGAGGTGGTCTGAAGAGAGTAGAAATGAGAGGCAAAAGATTTTAATTACAAAGAAAATATTGCTTTTGAAAATAAAAGGACAAATGCTTTCTTAATTCCAGTTTTTCCCCATTTTTGACCCAGCCATGGATGACAACAGTAACCTGGATTCTTTGTATCACTTTGGTTTCCTGTAGTCAACTGCTCCTGTGATCTCCTTGATTAATAGTAATCTCATTGTTCAGGACTATTCATGCCTTAGTTTTTAAACAGCTACACTGCACCTTATTGCAGCATTGCACATTGTGCTGTTATCCAGAAAGAAAAACAGTAGCCCATGAAGAAGCACTGCCAGTGCCATACCTCATCCCCCACCGGTGGGGGGTGCAGGAATGGCCCCAGCTGTGCGTGGTAGGGCTCATTCTGCAACCTTTGCCTCCTGCTTCAACCATCCCCTTGACACCCCCCTTGCCAGAAGCAGGTAGATGCTGTGGGAGCTCTCCTTCTACTATGGCTTGTGATGGGGTCTGTAACTCATCAGTTTACATTTGTGGCCTTATCCAACATATAAAATGCAACACAGCAGGAAGGTAGCAAATGTGGGCCTTAATGCTGCTCTTTTTAGTGATGGGGCTCAGGGCAGAGCCGAGTTCTGCAGTGTTTCTGCTCCTCTTCCCTGTTTTGTGTGAAGGAAGCATGCCAGGTACTCTCAGGTGCTCCAGACCTCTTAAACTATTAGGTTTTTGAAAGAGAAAAATAATAACTTATAATAGCCAACATAACTGCCAGTAAGAGGGGTGGATAATATAAACTAATTAAAAGGGCTTCACAAGAAGCCTGCCCCTCCCTTCCCTGTCTGAAGGGGTGACTCCTTTCCTCTGCCATGCCTGCCAGCACCTGGGTCTCCAGACCTCGAAGGAAACTCCTGTTTCCCTTCTCTGATTCCTGGAGAAGTTCCCTGCTCTCCATCACCGCTGAGGTTTCTTTATAGGTTGGCCTCCTGATGCAGGCATGTCCTTCATCCTCTCCTGTTCTCTTCTTGCCTGGTCTGCTCTGCGCTCCAGCAGCTTTCCCCAACTCAAGTGCACTTTGGGTCCCAGGCAAGATGTACACCTCTCCCTCCCCTTTGAGCTCTGTACTGAGCCAGGTTACAGCAGCCAGGGTGAGGAAGATGGGGAGCCTTGCTCACTGCTCTGGTCAAGGTGAAAAGGAAGAGGAAGGTATTGTCTGCAGTGCGTGTCCACCACGCTGGAGACAACTCCATCTTTTGAAGTTAGTCCACAGTGCCGTCTCTCGCAGTATGATGGCTCTGACTTGGTTTCCTGAATTTGCACTCATATCTGGCACTGACTGAATCATGAAAGTTTGGTACTATCCGCTAGGAATAATCCAACACTAATATTCTTTCACAAGGCAAATAGATTTTTTGATGTGGTGGTGAAAAAACATAGGGGAAAACAGGTAGCTATATCTTCCCCATACTCCCAAATGAAAGCAAAATGTAGTATGAATTTTTAAAGCAATATTACCAATCCTCAGTATCTGCTCAACTAAACCTTAGGAAGCTGGGAGTGTTTGTTTTCAAGCTTATTTTAAATTTAAGATTGGTAGTTAATTATGTAGCGTTAAGGGAACAGATAAGACTGGATTGTTCTAGTAGTTAAGTAGTGATTTCCAGTGCCCAACTGAAAACAGAGAATTTCCAGCTGCCTTAACTCTCATAAAAAAAGAAAGAAGAATAGTTGCCTCAACACTTTCTTACACCAGCACAACAGAGTTTACATTTTGCCAGGAAGAAACAGTAATTTGTTGACAAGAGCCATCAGTGTATAGAAGTACACAAACAAACCACTTTCCTCTCTTCTGGGGGAGCCGCAGGCTTTTCAGAAGGTTTGGATTTGCCTTCAGATGGAAGTCTCAGGAAAGTTAATGAGAAAAGTGATCCATGTTTTCCCTATCAGGCAAGACAGGACTGCTTGTAGCCCCTAAATCCTGAAAAAGGAACTTGTGTTTTTTCAAGGTCATGCTGACTGATCTCAGATAGATCTTGTAGTTTGTACTCTTGGTTTAGACTTATTTACATGTGAGCAGTCACAGCGCTCTTCTACGTTTCCTTGAGAAATGTGGCCTTATTTTAAATGTAAATATCTATCTGGCTGTCTCTTTCAGATTTCTTCCAAGTTGCTTTATTGAAATGTATGTATGTTTTAATTGTTCATTACTGCTTGTTAAGGTACCAAATAAAAACTGCTGTACAGTAGCTCGTGAACTTAAAACTATGTGCTCCAAACTTTTTACTAATCTTTTTTTGTACAGTTTGGGTAAGTTTCTTTAAGTGCATGGAAACATTTAGGCTAAATGGCGCAGAGGAGCCATGTATGTGATTCTGGCTGGCTGTGTAAATCCCCTAGTGAACCACAGTAATATGAAAGGAACACTTGAAAGCCAGATGCAGTGAAAATTTAAACATATTGAGTTCATAGCATGTGATAGTTTAATCATTATTTAAGCTTTAGAAATGTCACAGCATAATTACTTTCAGAATGAGTACAAACACTTTCATGCACAAAAGTCGCTTTCTTGCTGCAACTTCTGCCCCTCCTGGGAAAGTTATGCTTTTGTGAATTTTCTGAACTTAATCATATCACTTGATCACAGGCAAATTCTCAGTGAAAATTTAAAATCCAAAGATTAAAATAAAGCCTACAGATATATTTTAAAACCAAGCCTGTATTTTCTTTATGGTCTTTAAAAAAATCTTTGAAAATATTTATTTCATTAAAGAACACAATTTCCAACAAAACCAGTTAAATGGAAAATACTTAGTAAACCCTATGTGCAGAGTCAGGGAATGGAAAGCTACCGAATGTTGGATTTATAAGCACCCATGCAGGATTAAATTCAGCTCTCTTACGCATGTGATACATTTTTTAATAACCTCATAGCATACAAGGAGCCCTGCCTCCTTCTGTACTTGTAAGGAAAATACAAGGACAAGAACTTAGTTTCTAAATTTGTCCTATATCTGGAATATTCTGATGAATGCAATTGACTTTGCAGTATAAATTGTGTTGATAGGTAAAATAGTGTCATAATCCCAGTCTACACTTAGATGCCAGCATTTGCACTTTACATAGCCTACTACTTTTTGCTTATAATATAAGTAGTTCAGGATGGATTTTGGAAAATGTCAGTTATAATGGTTCTGCCATTTCTGAGAAACAGGCCAGGGTAAAAAATACTCTCCATGCTAATTTGGGGGTGGGGTTGTTTGCACATTTTCTAAGTGGAGATCTTTTTGGAGCAGTGGTACCTCCTCTTAGCAAAGACTAAAAGGTCATCAAATTTGGTCTTTGTATTGGGAAGGTACTGGGTGTTATTTCTGGTAAAATTCATTGGATTTTTGCCATTATCTTTTTAAACCTGGACTTTTCACATGCTCTGCGGCAGCAAAATCAACGTAATAATTTCACATCCCTTAAGGTTTGTGTCATCTTATTTGCCCTTATGAGCTTGTTAGTGATAGCCAGAAGATGAACCTATCATCCCTGTGGAGCCACTGAATATGCTGTAGATGACAGCTGTTGTACTGAAGGTAGACTTCCTTGTAACTCATGCAATGGCCAAGGCATAACCCTCTTATTTTCCCTCATATTTCATTTGCTGGGCCTGGACACCACGGAGGACTAAGCTAGTTTCTTGAAAATTGGAAGAGACTAAAATCAGTGAAAGCACAGGGAAGGATTATGTGGGTATTCTTTAATGTAGCTCTTGGTGTATGGAGACAGAATGAGTTCACCATTAAAGGCGGGTGCAGGAGGTCATGTCCAAACCACACGATGGCACGGCGTAGGAAGAGCCTTTCTCTGTGTGATACATGCTCCTTGGGCAAAAATTGGGGAATTTGCTATGAGTATATGATAAGCTAAATCACTTGTACGTGAACCTAATAAATATTAGAACATGTGTTAGTTTTGCAGAACAACTAAATAGCTGTGGAAAGTGTCACTGTTCATGCTCCCAGCGCGCCCTTCAGTCTGGCAGCCCCAATTTAAGCTTGCTGCCTGCACTTGGGTCTCCTGCTGTGCAATGCTGCGGTGGGGATGATAAAATAGGCTGACAAAACAGTCATCAAAGATTCCCTGAGATTAGGGTGAGTCCTATATGATGAGAGGCACTATTAATATTTTAAGGGCTGCCATCCATCCCTGTGGGCACCGAAGTATTACATCACGGTGTGTACAGGACAGAGTGGCAGTAATCAATAGATCTAATGGGCCCAGGGAGGGACAAGGTAGCATTTCCCATGCAGAATGACTGGATAGAATTAAGTGAAACAGACAAGGCTTATCCTTAGAAAAAAATAAAACTTATCAGCTATTCTGAGCTGAAAAGAAAGACTTCTTTATCAAATAGTACTGTTGGGTTTGTATAGGCTTAGAATTTCTTCACCAGTCAAAACCATACCTTTTTTTGCAAAGAAAGCAATGTGATCTATAGCGTGAACACAGTAATTATGAGTGGTAAATAATCTATTTAATGTATGTGATTTTCATTACTGAAAAGCCAGACTGTGAAGAGCTGAAGCCACATACATCTGATCATTTCGAGGCTCACTTGACAGATAATACAGATATGCTCTTTCACTGGGACCTTCTGACTGCTCTCAAATCCTATCTCTGCAGGGCCCAGCCTCCTCTCCCAGAGCACACTCCAGCTCAATTCCAAACCTGAAGGGTCCTTCCAGTACTCAGCCAGCTACCACAGCAACCAGACCCTCGCCCTGGGCGAAACAGTGGCCGCCCAGCTCCCGGCCCGCAGCAGTCAGGCCAGAGGTGCCATCCAGAGCTACAGCCAGGTATGTGTCCTAAGCAGCCTGAAATCATGTGGGGTATCTCCTGGGAAACAGAGCAGTTTGGTGCCTGCTGGCACATGCATGTCTGTCTTTACTGTCTGCCTTGTTCAACGGATCTGCAGCGCGGTGGAGTTACCACATTGATTTTCATAAACCTAAAGTGACTTGCACAGTAATAAAATAATCCTGATTAAAAAGGAGATTTACCTGCCAGTTTTACTTACTCACTTGCATATATATTTTGGTGATAGCATATTTAAGCATTTAAGTTTGAAAATTTCTGCGACGGTGCTGATTAGGAGCCCTAACTGAGGTCTAGGATCTCCCTAGAGATGCCATGCTGACACCAGATGCAAAGCCTGCTTGGGATACCATGCATTGCCTGGTGCCGTGGCCTAATCCCGAGTGTACTAATAATTTTTTGCCTTTTTTTCCCTCCATATTGTAAGACAAGCAACTTATCAGACAGCCTCCTGTATGTTTCAAACATTTTGAAAGCCTGTTTGAGATACTCATGAAAACTTCATCAATCTCTCTTCCTGTCTAAACGATCCCTCCTGGCTCTGACACATAACCCTCTCACCTTCTGTGCTTTTCACTGTGATATCAAAGCCTCTCACTGGGATGTTAAGCTTCAGTTGAGACGAAAATTTCTAGAAGCATTCATGCTTCTGTACATAAAAAATGTCTGGCTGGGTTTCGTTGGTCAGCTCAGGTTATTTTCTCTGTTTGGATGTTAACTGCCCCAGCAAAGCAGAGCATCTCAGTGTGACACTGGGACACTTTATAATTCAGGATTCTGTACAACTGAGTAGTATTTGAATTTCAAAGCCCTAAATTGCTAAGAGATTTCAAGTATTATATAGTCATTGCACAGCTTGTGGGATACTGAGAGACATACAATATTCTATTCTCTCAATTTGCTCAGAAAAGATCCCTGTTCTCTAAGACTGGAAATTGAAATAAAGCACAGTTAAATTTCATTTCAAATTGAGTAGGTACTTTTTTCCCCTTCTATAAAACGTTTAAAATGAGCTTGCATAGTGGTAAGGCCTTGGGGTTTTTCTGTGTTTCCCAAAGAGGAGACTTCCATGATGTTCTTTGGGTTTGGAGCCAGCAGGAAAGCAGGAGTCCTGCTAGAAAGGAAAAGGAGGCTATAATATCTAGTTGTAGCCTGGGCAGATGTCATCAGGAGTTTGGTGTGTGAAAAGCATCGTACTCTGGGGGTGAGGCTGAAAGGGTGTGATGAATTCTTCAAGGAGAATAGAAAAAGTAAGATGATGGAAAAGGAATGGGTTATGAGAGTACCCGAGCAACAGAAAGAAATACAAAGAAGAAATGAGAGGGGAAAAATAAAAAGAATCTGAAAAAAAAAAAGCCAGGAAGGGAAAT
The DNA here is from genome assembly GCF_000695765.1 of Mesitornis unicolor. Classification (NCBI taxonomy): domain Eukaryota; kingdom Metazoa; phylum Chordata; class Aves; order Mesitornithiformes; family Mesitornithidae; genus Mesitornis; species Mesitornis unicolor. The sequence continues at coordinate 284 of NW_010200147.1, read as the reverse complement.
TGTGCAACTGTCCAGGGGTTAGAAGTAGTGACAATACTCATTGATAGAAAAGGATGAACTTATGAAGAGGGGGGGGAAAAAATTATCTAGATTTCTTTCATTTAAATGACACTGAACAGCCATTGCTTAGAACTGAAAAGCTCTCATGAACCATCTACTTCACAAAGAAGTGGTTACCTTCAAAAGGTAACTAGTAAGTAAGGCAACCTTTCCTAGTCTTTTTTTTTTCTTGGTACGAGAGGGCACAAAATAGGTTTTCACACAGAATCACAACATATTAGGAG
>NW_010200146.1:0-520 GCF_000695765.1 Mesitornis unicolor | reverse complement strand
CCTTGTACTCAGCACTGGTGAGGCCTCACCTGCAGTACAGTTCTGGGCCCCTCACTTCAGGAAGTGAGTTGCTGGAGAGGGTCCAGAGGAGAGCAACGAGGCTGGTGAAGGGACTAGAGGGAAAGTCTTCTAATGAGAGGCTAAGGGAGCTGGGATTGTTTAGCCTGGAGAAGAGGAGACTCAGGGGGGACCTTATCACTCTCTACAGTTACCTGAAGGGAGGTTCTTGTCAGGTTTGGGTCAGGTTCTTCTTCCAGGCAACTAGTGACAAGACAAGAGGGCGACTTCTGAAGCTGTGCCAAGAGACATTTAGGCTGGATATTAGAAAGCACTTTCTCATGGAGAGGGTGATCAGGCATTGGAATGGACTGCCCAGGGAGGTGAAGGAGTCACTATCTCTGGAGGTGTTTAAAGAAAGGCTGGATGTGGTATTAGTGCCATGGTCTAGCTGATGTGGTTGTGTTAGGTCATAAGCTGGACTTGGTGATATCAGTGGTCTTTTCCAGCCTCAATAATTCTG
>NW_010200145.1:35973-62228 GCF_000695765.1 Mesitornis unicolor | reverse complement strand
CAGCTGCCATAAGGAAAATCTGCGAAGTCAGGCTTATGCAGCTTTGGTTGTCGATACCAGAGTCATTTGCAATATTTCTATAACTTGCAGCATTCAGCAGCTGAGTGAGACTTTGAGACTTTCTCCCAGGGGATCTCAGTGTCTGATCTCAAGGAACGGTTAGGAGAAGTTTCTAGTAAAAGAGACTTAGTTCAAATGAGTGAGGCAAAATTAGTGCGTACATGCATTTCAAAAATTTCTTCCCTTGTGTGAATATGGATTTGAAATCCTTATTTTTCCTCACTCCCATCACTAGTCTGACAGACTGCATTAAAATACTTGGATTCTGTGGGGCATGACAGTAGAGGGAAGTGGTGCTGCTCTGTCACTGAAGTAGAATAAAAAATGAACACCTATTTGGGGTGTTTGCATTAGAATTGGTCAGGAAAACACTTCAACTGGTGACCTGTGGACTGCCCCTTGTGCAGACATCCGGCAAATCTCTCCTCTGAAAGCACTACCTGAAATAACACTACTTTTTTGAGGGGAATCTCAGGATGTCAGGTTGGCTGCTGGGACCACCGATGTCTGTGATATAATGGCAATGGCTGCTGAGAAAGCAGTTGAAGACCCCAGCAATACTGCAGGGATTCACTACAGGTTGCATCCTGAGGCGTTTTGCCTCTTTAATCTCTTTCATCCTATGGTGAAGATGAAGACCAAAACTTCTCTATGGCATGGGAGGTGGTGAGAGGAGAGATGCCCGTGTTGCTGTGAAAAGGATCAGGATCATAGGGGTTTTCTCCTCCTCACCCTCCTCATAGGATAGAAGAACCCTGGGGAGCTGCCAGTGAAGGAGAAAGGGCATGAAGCTGGGGAGCTCGCTCATGTGCTGGTGAGGAGGAAGGAACAGGAAGGCAAGCGAGTGCTAAATGGAGAGGATATGTTCACATTACACATTCCCTCTTCTCACACAAGACATGTCTGTGTCTTGCTGATATGCTCTTAACTGCCCAAACTAGAACCCACAAATTGTTAACTGATGAAGCTTTCCAAATTTCTGATTTGTCCGTGTCTGGAACCAATGTTGCCCAACCAGATCCTGCAGAGGAGGTATCAAAACATAATTAAAAAAACAAATTTTGCTCTTGAATGACTTATAATATCAGGCTGAGATCAAACAAACAAGTCCCATTTACCTGAAACACTGCTGAATGCTTCAACATCTTGTGATGCATGATCACACCATCTTCCAGCATTAGCATTTACTGGAGTCAAGGGGGAGGAAAAATCTAACTCACACGCAAAAAGCCTAGTAATTGGCTTCAGAGCAACAAATGCACAGGTTCAGAGCTAGTGGCAGAACTCAGAAGAAAGAGGTGGACTCTGAATTTCAATTGTGATACTGGTACATTTATAGATACTGGATTAGAAAGAAAATAAATGCACCAGACAACCAGAAGTGCCTATATTTCTTAGACTTAAAGTGGGATTGGTCTCATATTTTGTTTATGAGTGTCTCTTTGTTGTGACTTTGTAACGAGAAGTTTGGTTGCTCAAGAAGATGAGGTGAATCATTGCTGTTTCACCCTTGCCTAGTGCCTGTTAATGGTGACTCTAAAGGAGAAGCTCACAAATTACAAAAACCACTATTGTGCTGTGTAACAATCTCCAAGGGACCTACATGCCTTAGCAATTATCTAGGAAGTCTTTATGAGAAGATGGTCTCCTTACAGATACACAGCAATGCCACCACTGCCCTGAGCTCCAGGTAAGCCTTGAGCAGTTACCATGTGCCTTGACAGTCCCGAGTTTTTACCTTTTGATTTTAAGGCGGGTATAGAACTTCACTTGGGATATACAGCAGCGGCTCACTGCTCCTTGAATGTAAGCTCTCCAGTACTTTCCCACAACCTCATCCCTTTCCATTTAGGTACATGCGAACTATCAAAGCAGCTTTTGAGTACAGAAGTCCATGTTTGGTAAGTTATTTTTGGTCATTCTAGCTATTGAAATTCATCCAGAATCTATAGCAGCAATGTAAGATGTGATGGGAGTAGTGCTTAAGCATTGCATTTCTGCTTAGCTTGTATTTCAGAGCCTCATATTAAATTCTGCTATAGGTTTTGTCGGTTTTTCTTATAATACCATTATTTCTTTATGCATATTCAAAAATTCCAAGGTATCTGTAGCTCCTTCAGAGGCAATGGGTCTCTGTTTTCTCTCAAAATTCAAAGAGTTTAGCTCTTGCTGATACCCAAACCAAGTTTGTTCACTTTCTATCAGAAAACCATTCATGTCTTTGATTTAAAGCACTTCCACATTTTGGTTAACAAATGTCTTTGCTCGTTATTTTGTCAGTCTGTCACATCCACTGCATTCAGGGCACAGCAATACCCAACAAACCACATTAGTGGGCAAAATCTGTCAGAAAGTTTGATGCTTGACTTAAAGAAGACCATGACTCATAAAGCTCTGCTACTCTAAAAGCATTATCAGCCGCTGAAATCACTTCAAAGTAATTTTCTGTTCCAAATTAGAGTGCATCTTTGCAGCATAATCAAGTAATTTAATTTACAGCCATAGTTATAATTTATGTCCCATCATTCATATATTATAAGTAGTTTGCCACAAACTACATTTGTAATGTTGATAGGTACATTAACATGCATAATTTAAATCAATAAATTTCAAAAATTGAACATCCATAATGGCCTACTTAACAATCACTGTGACACCTTTAAAATGTAGTCAAAAGCACAGACTGTCCCACCAGCTGTTTGTGTTATAACACATATATTAATTTGCAACAGTAGCAATAACATCACTTAACATTTTGTTAAAAAATTATTCTAACATAGAATAAAACCGTTAACAGAAAGAAGGAAAGAAAGGGGAAATATTTTATGCAGGTTGCTTAAAGGATAGGCAGATATATCCAAATGTAAAAAGTTGCCTACAGAGAGTATTGGAGTTTAGTGACATTTGTCTTGACATGTGCATGGACTAAGCAGAGTGTAGTGTTGGATCATGCATAAAAACATCATGGATTTACTAGAATTTGCTTTCCATTTGCTTTACAGACTTTTGAGCAACATCTGAATGAACATCCTTATATGTTTTCAACCCCTCACTGCAGTGGCTGCCGAGCAGCCTTGCAAGGAGCTGTTGGAATCTCACTTACTGTAGTTAGTGCTTAAACACCATGGAAACAGCTGCCTTAAAAGCCTTTATATAGAACAGCGTGGTCATCCCTGCTGATTGAATCCAGTTTTCCACTATGACCATCCAGTTGTGAGCCTGTGAAAATAATAAAGTACGGGTGTTAGAGCAATGCTGCTATGCTGCTGCAACGACACACACCAGAAATTTAAGTATTGCACCTGTGAAAAATAAGTGCAAAATACTTAAAAATAAGCAGAAAATAAGTATAAAATTCTACCAGCCTCTCTTCACCTTGTTCTGCCTGAATACCAGGGACACAGTAAGGTGTGAGGCACTGACAGATCAGGGACACATGATTGATGGTGGCCTTGAAAGGACACAAACACTGAGAGGGGTGCTGGCTTGGCAGGATTTAGCTCTTATGCCTAATTCCTCAGCATGCCATTATGGGCTGGTAGCTGTTATTGTCTCAGCTGGACAACAGTTTTCTTTGCTCACGCTTATAGTTTTGCTTCCTGTTTTTGGCTTCCTCCCACCCCTCACTCCCTCGGCCACCTCCTTGCACCAGCATGTTGTGTAGCGTCATCCCAAACCTGACACTCCTCTTTCCACAGCATCCTCCAAGCATCCTTACAATCAGAGTGTCCGCATGTGGCCAACAACCCTCTGAGATGTGGTCTGTCCTGTTCTTCCACAAAGCTGCAGTGACAATAATCCATCCTCTCACTATTTTGTTTATTTCAATGCCTATTACATTGACCTCCATAAAAATAAATAGATGAAGAAATTGAGTTGTCCAAAAAGAGGTAGAATTGTTTCTGAGAATTTGGGTGATGCCACGTTTGTGAGGTAAATACTTTCGACAATATGAAAAAGGAGAAATAAAGCAATCCCTCTCTGAACTTGCTATTCTGATTTGTGAGTGGCACATGGACATTTTTTGTTCTTTTTTGCTCTGATCAAAAGCTGATGCTTTTGTCCTTCTGTTGAATTCTGTATGATCTGTATTTTTCTGTACTCAGATGTAAAGATACCACATCCATGTGTCACTTTGAATCACTAGCAAACCCAGAATTTTATAAATATTAGAGTGCTGATGCCCATTAATTTTTTTATATTTTCAGTTTTCTACCACTTTATTATCTCCAAAAACCAATGTCTCACAATCTTGTTAGCACTGATAAAACATAACTCATGATACATGCCAGCCACAGAGACACATACAATGCTACATGGCACACTGTAATACAACTTCCTTTATTCCAGTAAGAAGAGGGTGGTGGATGCTCACATCTGCCCGAAATTAGGTGGTAAAGTACATTTATATTCTTAAAGATAGCCAGTTCCTAAAAAAACCCCAAATGTCTGGCAGAGACGGTGTTTGCAAAACCTTGAGATCTCCACCATTTTATTAGAGCTCAGTCTAAAAGTGTTGGCTACAAAGATTTATGCTGAAAGTGCTGAAAAAAGATTTAGAGAAGAATAATTGTACTGTAAATGGTAGCACTAACAGTCTGTCTGATACATTCAGTTGGTGGTACTTAGAAAAGTAATGAAGAATTGTGCTCTTCACCAAAGTGACACATTTATCTTGAAATAAGTGGAGACGATAGAAGGATGGATGACAGGGTGCAATCCTCTTGTAATGGGCTGGCGTGGAAATTAGACAGGTTAGAACAGAAACCCAGACACACACCATACTTCATTTCTCTGAGTTTTAGCTGTGACAGTGATGAATTTGCAGTGAATTAGGAACCAGAGACAGGGCCAGTCCTACAAAATGTGAAGAGAACAAAGATTTGGGATCTGAGTCCCCCTTCATCCCACCTGGGGTTTGATATCATGTAAGCTCCGCTGACCTTTTAGGCCTCTCGGTAACTTTTTGCTTTGCCTTGAGGTTACAGGTATCTAACTCCAGGCACCTACACAAGCTCACAAGCACCCAGCTCTGGAGCAAGAGCTGCATCCCTCCTCAGATCTGCTGTGATTTAGCTGTGCCTCATGCCTGAAACTTTAGTTACAGGCTGACAATGGTGGTAGCTGTCTGCATCTGGGCCGTTGAACAAAGCTTGACCATGACTTTTATTTGAAGTTCACAATATGCTGCTGTTCATTCTCTCATAAATAATGCCTAGCAGCACTGAGTGAAGGCTGGCATGGGCATGGACATCAGGAAAGCTCCTGCTGTGATACTTTGAGCTGAAATGGTGACAGCAAGTGACACGTACCTCATGCAAAATACTCAGTCTTACAACCTCAGGAGATATGAACGTTATGAATATCACATAGATATCATCAGGACTAAGGGCTATAAAAGAGTGCAGATAAAAAAGTCCTGTCTAACACCGCTGAATTTGCCTCTGTTTGCATAATTTCCATTTACTAAAATGTTAATTAAAGATCAAAAGCATTGTAATATCTGTAAAAACGTAATGATGTACCACAATCCAATGGCTGATCAGCACTGCAGATCTCACTGACCTTTTTCCACTCAATCTGCATAGAAATACCCTCTGGTATTACATTACCCAGCAGGGCATCCTTGGGTGATGGACCATGCCAGCTCTGCCTGCACGTCTATGCTGCTGGAAAGGATGCGAGGCTTTCCAGGGTAGTGCTCTTTCTGAGGAGTGTGCCATTTGCTTGTCTCTTTGGGAACAGCACTTGCTGATAGACTGAGGCCATAAGTGAAATTATTTTGCTCATGTCAACACCTTCCCTCCTGGCTGTGATTGCGCTGCACCCACCTATCTTGCAGAAGGGCTGCATGATACTCTGCTGAGTGCCGAAATTCTTCCTTCTGCAAAAAATAATGTGTAGGTCAGTGCACTGCTTTACAACTCAGTGCTACTCACCACTCCATTGTACAGCTGGAATGAAATATCCTTTTCAATGTCTTTTGACACTTGCTATGAAGAGCACAGTACGGTGCTCCTGCTTCTTGCTGGTTACGTCCTCAGCTTCAAGCAGCAAAGCAAATTTCAGCTTCTGTAACTGATCATTTACTGACTTGTGGACTGTCCCAGAGGTGCTGAGACATCCAGGTGGTTTAAGGTAACTCAGTTCACTGTGCGGATAAGGTAAGCAAAAGCAAGTGCTGGCTCAGCAGCTCTGTGTAAGTGGAGCTGCACCAAGTAGCAGTAGCTCAGTTTCTGATGATTACGGGACATCCCAGAGGAAAAGGCAGTAAGATCAAGCAGAGAAATATGAAACAGTGGAGTGTGCAAGTTCAATTACTCTTCCTCTTACTGATTCAAGTATTTTTTTCTTTATATGGTAAACAGATGGGAAGGCTAGCTTAAATTTTGTTGTGGGGGTTTGCATATTTTCTGGACTTCTCAGGCTTTGATTAAGAACAGGTGACCTCATAACTCTTACGTGTCCTGCAAGTTATTTCTTTAGGACTTTTTGTTCATTCTTTTATAATTGATATTTTTTTATAATCTTTTAAAATCTTTATAATCTATATTCATTCTTTTATAATCTTTTCAATGGCAGTAACCATTTTTAAAGTGAGGAATCCTTTCTATAGTATTCGCTTGTGTCTGGTTATTTTCAAAATACCTTTATCAAGGTTTCTAACATCTGTTGTTGCTAACCAGCAGCAGTAGCAATACTTTCCTTGTATTAACTTGGCTCAATTTCTGCTCCTCCTACTTTGTTCTACCACTGGCATATCTATTAGAGCCTTGGACGGCTATTTTTATCCATCAAACTGCTGTTTACACTTTTACCTTAACTTGCTTAGCTTGTCTTAATGTATTTCTTTTTAGTGACTTCCATCACTAAGACACTATTTTGCCAAGCTGACTTTTGAAGATTTATTATATTTAATTATAAAAGTAGCATCTCTTTACCTCATAAACAATGTCTGTACCTCAAATTATTACAGCAGCAATTTATAAATAACCTATGACAACTCCATCTATATAACTCTTTTAAAATTGTCTGTAGTAATCATTGTGGAGGTAGACTTTAGGAGACATATTCAAGAGGCTATGAACATAGACATATACAATGGCTATGAACATCTTTTAATGCACAACGGTAAGTAAGGAAAAGGAAAGTTGGTGTGGTTGAGGTTTACATCACTGCATGCAGGCATACCAGTTTAGGTAGAAGTCAAGAGCTCAAACCAATCCTATGGTTAGGATAGAAGCAGACCATAGAAAGCTTGAAATAAGTCACTAAAATATTCCCGAGAATGTTGGAAGCAAAATACAATGTTAGTCTGCCTTCTGAGCAACTCACAGCATCCTGGGGAGTCCTAGAGTAAGGAATAACCTTTTCAAATATCCACTTTTATTCTATGCTGGGGAGGACTATAGAAGAAAAGTCTGTAGGCACTTACTGGATCTGACAGTGATTACTGCCTGGCTGAATGCAGCTGAAGGGAACACATCTTCTGATGCCAGATCTTTAGAAGGGTTTACGAAAGTCAGAAAGTCAGTGAGGTGAACACTACAGTATTTCTCTTGTCTCAAAAGCAGTTTGATTAAGCTGCTCATTTTGGAAATCACACTTATTTTCATGCTCGGAGACATCTGGAATTGGTAAGAAAGGAAAATGCTGGGTGAAATCCTGAAAAGACTGTCTGGTAAAGAAAGAGGCATACTTAGTGCCAGGCAGCATGTCTTGCACTGAGGATCAAACAAATTTCTATCTATCTGACATAGGAAACTACCTTGGCCTCACGCATGAATCATTAGTTCACATATATAAAGAAGATAGATGTGTGGTGGTGGTAAGTACGGTACATTGCGTTATTATTTTAGTGGAGGCATCTTCGCTGTGCATAGGGGTGGATGGGACCCAGGCTGTGGGTGATCCCACAGTGGAAAGCTGCAGGTGCTAGGAAACAAGAGGGGATGAGAGAAATACATAACCCTGCATTAGGCTGCTGTGAAACTCTAATGAGCATATTAGGGGCTAGTCAGGGAGCTAAGGAGGATCTTCAGTCCTTTTTAGCTCCCATTGACTTTCTGAACTTATTCCAAATGCAGTCACTGCCTATGAATGTTGGCAGCTTACCCGCATTCAACACAAGAACCTGCTGGTGGAGCACGTATGCTGCACATACATGGTACTCCCTATCTGGTATTCCCTGTCTCAAGCAGTGAAAGTACTTCACAGCTGTCACACCTGGTCAGATGAGCTTTTACAGACTACAGATATTCAGATTCTTCATTTAGTTTAAAGCAAGGTTGTGTTTCCACAGCTGAAACTGATGGAGTTATTGCAGACAGTTCACAGCTAAACATCCTCCATGCTGTAACGTATCCAAACCAGATATGAGAGCAAAACCTTGGTTCTGCTCTAACTAGTGGAAAAATTCCTATCACCAAATTCAGTGGTGGTAAGATTTCAACTTGAAACCTTCTGCGATAACCTGGCACAACTTAGAGAGCAAGTGTTACTCAAGGGGTCGTTTTCTACTCTACAATGTGTCTGTTGCTGTTCCCAGTTGGGAAATCAGGCCAGTCCTTTCAGCTTAGGAAAAGCAACTTACTCTTCTTGATCTTTCCATCATCCTTAATTAGAGTAATTAGATTAGAATAGACAACATTTTCTTGCTTTCATGTTGCTTAAAAAAACAGCAAGCTGATTTCTTGATCATTCAGCATCTGTCTACACATTGATACTGTTAGAGAGTGAAAGCTAGAAATCTTCTCTAGAGGACTTACTATGATTTATGTGCCTTTCTAACTTCTGAGTGGGCTGGATGCTCTTTTGAGATTCCCTGTTATAAATTCAAATAAATGATGGCAAGGGAAACTGGGGAAGGTCTTCCGTTTCGTTACCCTTTTCTGTGTAAGACCTGTACATCTTTAGCAGATACATGTCTAAGACATGCACACATTGTGTATAATCCAAGACATATATAATGTATATTCCTTTACATATATTCACGTATTGGAGATTCTTTCATCTCCCTTGGTGATCTAATAGGATTTATCAGTTCCTACAGCACACATGCTTTCCTAACATGGAGTCCTCTGACTGTAAATGAAGTTGATTCCATTCAGTTTTACATTGGGGGAAATGAAAAAACATGGATTATTTTACACTGTAACAATCCTCGCATGTATATGAAGACTATCATCATGTTTCTGTGACACTTCTCCATTCTAGAATGGATAAAGATTATTCTTCCAACTGTTTCTAAGACTCTGAGGGTTTTTAAAGTTTTTATTTTATTTCTCTCCTCTAAAGTTTCTCATTTGTCTAGAATATTCAGTGAAATGTCCAGAACAAAATGTGGTACTACAGCAACCGCTCTCCATTAAATAAAGTAAGCTCTATAAAGAGAATTAAAATGTCGAATGACTTGCACTGAAAATAGAATTATTTTAAAATGTTATTAACTATTCCTATCACAGTTTTCACTGAATACAGAGCAAAGAAAATCTGTCATGGAATAACCCACTGCCAGTAATACAGAACCACTTAATATATTATTATTTAAAAGATGTTTCATAAAATAATTATTCTGTTTTTTCTCTGTCTTCTTACTGTTCCTGTCCAGCAAGAAACTTCCATGGCATCAGGTTGGGTGGTGGTATTTGGCTCCTGCTGAGGAAAACAGACCAGTCTTTCAGTTATGCTGGCTACCATTTAATCCTGATTTATTTTGTGCCCTAAGTACTGGCAGTGTCTCTCAGGTATCACAGCCTTGCAAAGACAGACTGAAATGCAATGTGTCTGTATTTTAATATCTGAATGTGTTCCACTGGGTCATCAGGTTCACATCTATACTGGCTTCACTGGGGAGCAAAGAAGGGTTACATGAACACACCTGTTCATGTAACAGAGCAGTGAGGAAAATAAAATGCTTATGTCTGCCCCAAATTTAATTGCTGTTGAAGATAAGGGCAGAATTTCCCCCATTATTGGAATTTGTACCTGGAACAAGACGTACATCCTTCCCTTTCTAGGCTAGCATTTATTCTCTGCAGCTGCCTGACAAGAAAGACATTTAGCTTGAGACTGCTGATAGCGTGAAGGAAATTTTCATTTCCCTTTAAGTAAAGAAATTCTGCTGTAGAACAAAGACTTTGAAATGCACAGAGGAGGCTCAAGACAGAGGCCCTCTCCAGCTGTGGAATTGGCTGAAGTAGTGAAATAGGAAGCGCTTGTTTTAAAGTGTGTGAGACACTGTGCTGGCTTGCAGCATAAATTATACATCTTCCCTTTCCTGCAGGCCTGCACTGTGTATCCATGGCTGAACACCCCGTCCTTGGCCACAGTGGAAAGGATCCAGTGTCTGGATAACAACGGAAATGGAAGATTTGCTACTGGGCAGAATGGTCATTTCTCACTGAGTCGTTGTCCGTAGTGACACTGGAGTGTGCTGTTAGGATGGATGCAGCTACTCTCCTGAGAAAGGAACATCAGCTAAAAAAGTCGGTGCTCAACTTCTGATAGCCATCCCAGGTAATTATCCCTTCATTAGACGAAGAGGAAACAAAATTTAAAACTTATGAGGGAAATGAGGATAAATCCATCTCTGAAAAAGATTTCTTGAAGGCTTTCTCATTCCAAACTGAAGTAATCTTGTTGACGTCACATTCAAACTTACTCGGACCAGAATCTCTGCTCCTCTTTGTCCCACATATACTTACACCATTGACTAAATGTGTGTCCAGACCTGGTGTAATGCAGAAGCATCTTTGTGCTCTCTCTGGTAGGCAAAATGCACTAATGTAAATTTTTCTTTGCTTTCTAACATCAGCCATGAAAAATGCTGGAAGCTGTCATCTCCCCAGATTAATATTATGTATTGTATCTTCTCTTTAAATAAGTATATGACAGAAAAACAGAGGAAGGGACACGATGCAGAAATTAGTATTTAATATTACTTGAAATAATAGTAAATGCTACCCAATAGGGCAACTTTTCACAGCAGAATCTGCAGACTTGATAATCAATGTGAAATGCAAATGTAATCTCTACATGAGCATAAGAGAGCAAATGCATGGAGTGAGAGAATGCATGGAGAGAGCAAATGCATTCAGTGCCAGTGGCTGTGTCGGTGGCACTGACTGGCTGAGCTCTAACTCTGAAGGGAAATCCTCAAAACTAAGTGAAGCAATAAAAAGACAAAACATGTCCTCGGCTTGTGGCTGCAGAGATGTGCACTCTGGAAGACTGCATGAGAAATGCAATATTTCTTCAAGTGCTCAGGGAGATATATGATATGTTTGTTACATCCAAGAGTGAGCAGTAGAGTGTAGCAAATAGAGAACAGTCATTAAGAAGGCCGTGACTGGTTTAGTTTAAATTAGAGAATAGTCAAGCTGAGGCAGTGATACAGAACACATTCCTATAAAAGTTGAGCTACCTCTGACTGTAATAGGGCTGTCCTTTTGTATTTCATTGCTAACTGTAAAGTACTTCTCAGCCTTTGTAAAACCGTACTCAGGTTTTGAGAGCTTTATTTACGGGATGAGTGGTGCGATGGCATTTTAAATGATTTCTTTTCAAATGGCAATAGCGATCTAACGATTATTAAAGTGACTCAAACAGTTTTGTATTTAGAAAACAAATATATGAAAAGCATTGCCATGTAAATGTCAGTTAAAGTAATTAAGCAGTGAGAAATTTAAGATTATGTAATTTGTTCCCTTTTTCCCTCTTCTACTGAGATTTTAAAAAGCAAGCAGAACTATGATGTCCCAGGAAATATTATGGGATGACAATACGGCATGGTTTAAGAAGGAGTTTCCCTCTCCTTTATGTCAGTTGCCTCACAGTATTTCTATAAAAATTCAGAATGAAGTATAAATGAACTGTACGTTGGAGTCCTTAAATGTAACTTAATGGCAAACAGTCATTTCTGAGTGTAAACTGCTCTCTCCATTATAGCAGAAAATAGTTTATCAGGGACTAGCAGCCTGAAAGATATTGACCACTTCACAATAAAAAGTAAAAGGCTGCTAAGCATGTTTCCCAGTGACTCTATGTACTTCTGTTAATGAAAGATTTTTAGTACAGATGAGGCAATATTCATCAGAAATTGTTTAGCAAGGTTTATCAGGAGAGGTCCTTTGGTCTTCGTGCCACAGCACTGCTAAAGTAAGGGTTTAGATTCAGCTGATCCTTGAGGTTTCTTACAGGAGGTTCAGGGTTCCATGATTCTATGATCTATTTACAAAACCAGCCAAATTAAGTAGGGCAAATTAAGATAAAAAAGTGGATATCACTGAGAAATTCCATTTATTTTCTTGTATATTTATGCTAATGACAGTATCATGGTGTTGATATATATATATACTGATACATTTTTATATATGGCATGTTCTCAATGAATTCACTCACTCGTTAATTTTCCATACAGCAGCATATATTTCACTACATGTTTTTCCCTCCTGCAGAGGGAAGAAACATTCATCACTGATTACTGCTGAAAACATTCTTGAATTATGAGCTGTGTACTGAGTTTCTCTTTCTTTTGATTTCTTGACTCACTCTATCTGTTTTCTATGTGAAATTATTTCCAAGACAAAATCTCCTATGTGGCTCTTCATTTAATTACAGCTGATGATTAGCTTCAATGCTTATTCTCTTACTAAATATGCTGCATTATTCTATTAATGTTTCCATTAATTAATAGACACTATGCTGCAGCATTTTTTAAATCTGGAATAAATTATGACTGAAGAAGCTTTGCTATTTATTTAAATAGATCTTTTACTAAACAAAAGGGAATTTAAAAACCATCTGTTACATGTAGGTGGTGTTTTTCCATTGTTAAAGGGAATGTTATCAGCTTCCCCAGGAGACATGACTTGCCAGGTAGTGACCAAACTCAATTGTTATTTTCAGGTTATTAAGAAGAATAAAGCTTTTTACACCTTTTGGTAATCTCTCACTCCTTTTGGACCTGCCATGTCTCAGTCTGCAATTGCACATGGGCAGAAAGGAACCTCTTCAGTCCTCAGCTGGACACCAAATGGGCAAACTTCTGCTGTGAACCTTCATTAACAGAAAATCTTTAGGAATATCTACGTCTTCAGAAAGGATTTGGTGTGTAACGAACTACTCAAGACTAGTGAGAAATGCTATAGGTCTCAGAAAAAAACAGTTATTCACTCCTTTTTCTTCTTGTTTTATACCCGAGACATGACTGTGGACAGCCTGCTCCTAAACTAGTGAAATGTTTGCCTCCTGCCCTTGCTAAGGCAGAAGTGTCCCTCACCCCACATTTCATCTGGACTGCCAAAAAAACTATACAGCCAAGAACAAAAGGTCTTCTTTCGGTCTGATTTTCTGTGACTATATTTTATTCAGTAGTTTCAAAACTCTACATATTTTATACACATTAGCTGGATTTATCGCCTGTGACTTCATGTTCTTCTTCCAGGAATTAGCTCTTTGAAGTGCTTTCCCAGAGAATATTAAAACTCAGATATGCCTGTTCCATTGCAAACTTACTGAGCCTACACTGTCATTTCAAATAGCTGATATGACCAGTTCCCAGACTGCTAGAATTCACACCAGTCTTTTAAGCACGCACCAGTTCAGTATAGTGAGTAGGTATCCCTGATATCTTTCCATGCTTTCGAGACTCTAATGACAAATGTTTCTAGGAAAGGAAGAAAACATGTCAAGCTTGTACCTGCTCTAAATCCTGTGACTTGTTCTGTCCAACTGCAGATGTCATTGCTTAAGGACATGGTGGTCCTGAGTGTAAAAGAACCCAGTAAAATTTAATAACGCTGAATTTCTTTGAAGATCTATAATGCTCCATCAAGAAAAAGATGGGTCCACATGTTACTGTTTTCATGAGGACAACAGAAAGGAGACAGTTCTAGAGTCACAGTTATCCTGTTATTTCTGTCCCTGGTCGACTACAAAAGGAGCTGTAACTGTAACACTGGGAAACTATTTTGTACAGCACTGACTTGATTTTAATTACACAATTATTTAGACAATTCATTCACACACACAAGTGCTATCATTCTCTTGCTTAAAGACTAACAACAGATTATAAAATGTGGCAGCCCTTCATCTCTCCTAGTGAAGCTAAGCCATTAGACTGAAATAGAAAGAGAGAGTCACAAAATAGGAACCAAAGTGCTACTTGTTGATGAGTTGTCTTTCTGGGAGAAGAGGTTTAGGGTATGGTGACAACCATGTGTATTGTAGTCTATGGTCTTTAGTACAAAAAACACAGGCAGCAGTGGGAGTCAGAACTGGAGCCCTGAAAACTTCCAAAACATCAGTCTCAATCTTATTTTCTTTGTGTCTTGCAAAAGGAAATGAGAAAATTCCCTTGCAAAGGGAGAGAAAAGAAGGAGAAAAGAAGCATTTCCCTCTCTCTAATGGTTATGTGAAAACAGCTTTTCAGAAGGTGATTCACATCCCAGTCTTCAGCTTAGGTTAAAGAGCAAGCACTGGCCTGCATGATTCCAACCTGAAGAACTAAATTAACAACCTGGGTTCTTGCACTAAAAGTTACTGTCTTGGCATATTTCCTGCTTCTTCTCTAAGTTTTTTTGTGTTTGGTCTGCCATTGTAGAAATAATCATAAACCTCTCTAACTAATTGAAAGAAATAATGAAAAGAAAACCCCAAAAGACACATTAACAATAGGGTATAGAAATACGCTTCTGGGACTGAACAGCTGAGTAAAACAGCAACCTGAATAAGATAATTTGAACATTGTCACTGTGCAGGGTAAACCCAGTCTTTCTAAAGAGGGAATAAATATAATTAAAAATATTTGGGAGTTTGGTTTCAGAGGTGGCAGAAGATGTCCTTTGTATATAAAGACACTAATACGGAAGTTAGAAAAATGAAAAACATTCAGAGATTTGAAAACTGTTAGGAATTCAGTCTTGATTTTTAACCGAAATTCCGTAATCCTAAACATTGTTTAACAAGGGTTTATTGCTTGTGTAGGTGTTCTTTGTGTTGCTCTTACTGATAGCATCATTGATCCCACAAAATGTATTACATTTTGTTCCTTAATGATTAATCATTCCATTTTCCTATTAATGAAAGCAGCAAGTGGGATACTAGCTTCTTTCCTCCCTACTGAGCAGGACATTTTTATGCAGTTTCCTTACAATACCAGTAAGTAGGGAGTGGTTACTTTGAATTGGTGCTATGGATACAAGTTTCTTATCTCTGTCACTGTTCTAAGACTGCATGGAGTGCTTATTAGCATATTAACTAAAAGGCATTTAATATGGGTATAGCTATATTGCATTAAACTATACTGCCCATTTTGTTTGGTTATAGTTCATTCTGCAGAAACAAATGTCAAAGGTCCATTTTCTTTGTAAATTATAAAACTTCAAACTAAGACATACAAACATTTAGTATAGCTGTTACTATGAGTTGACAGACAGCCTCACACGGTGTATAAAAAAGACCAGAACTGACTAAAGCAGCATTCCACATATGTATAAGCCTTTACCAACAATATATCAAACATTTTCAAATAACTCATTAAGCAAGATTTGGAGGAAATGAACTTCTGGTATTCTTTGAATAGTGTTCCTTACGCTGGCATATATGTAGGTCAGTGCTATTTCATAACAGAACACTAAATGGCACATCTTGCCTAAAGAGCTGCATTTCTGTGGATGTCAAAACTCTCAAACATAAAAGCAGCAAGATGAACAGACAAATGAAATCAACAGGATTCAGCCACATAAGAATTTGGGTTGTACTTCTTACCAAGATTAAATAAATGGATACTTAAATGACTGCTGTGTGTGAAATGACTTGATTTGTTCCACACATGAACTCAGTACTGTGTTAGCAACATGTCTCATGTGAAGGAAAACAAAGGAAATAATTCTTGCATTTGTTATTTGACTGAATACAGTATCACAGCTACTATTAGTGAAAAGGTCTTAATGACAGTCTGTCATTCTTCTCTCATTTTAGGTGATATGAAGGTGACATTTTCAAAGACCTTCAACCTTGAGTCACATAAACTATGTAAGTGACTATCTATGCATATATACTACGCACTAGCACACCTAAAAGCACGTATTATATCTATGAACTGGCTTCTCCAGTCCACTTGAAAAAATTCCAGCTTGAGTGACATGTGCGCTGAACATTTTTGCCCAAAGAACACTCCAGTCTGTGTTTGAGTGTTGCTTTTAGTACCCAACAAGGAACACAAAACATTGGAAAAGAAAAGCAATGGAAGACAATATTTTTAACAATATGTAATAATATTTTTCAGTAGTGTACTAATACTTAACTTTATGGAGTGTTGTATACCCTCTCCTCATTCTGTTGGGATACATAGCTCTATTAAAATAAAATTTCAGGACCTTTACAGGTTCTACTCAGATAAGAGAGTGTTGTAAGGAAATGGACCATTGCAGCCTGGGACTTGATCCAAAGTCTATTTAAATCTCTTGAAGAACAGGTGATGACTGGTCATACTGTATCTCAGGCATGTGCTCCATGTGTATGAGATTCTTAATCGAGTATAAATGTTTTGCCAGGGAAGCAGGCACATAAGTGATTTGCTTAGTCAAGGTCTAGGAAAAAAATGAGATTATCCTGTCAGCACATAATGGTAATTATCTAATGCTGCTTGGCTTCTGAGGCACTTCCTTGTAGCTTGAATTAATTCAATACTAATTTACTGAATACACTGAACCAGGCATATTGTGCCATTAAATTAACTTAAATAGCTTTGTAGCAGACTGGCAGCAACTCAGCTGGCGTTGCATGATCGGCTATCCCTGGTGTCCATACAAACTGATGTGTTTTACTGGGACTTTTATTGCTGAGTATGCAATGTTTTAACTATGAGCTTCTGAGTGAGATTAACAATCCATATATTCCACTTGTTTTCCTTGGGCAGCTAATGAAATAATTTAAAAAATAATTACAATTTTTTTCTTCCATGGATCTTTGATCAAACAATAATCTTCTTAATGCTGAGATATGAAGTGGTCATAAAACCAAGCTTTGTTTTAAGCTCATTGAGCAAATTTCGAGACTATCCATGAAACAAACTAATTACCTGCTCTACAAAGGGGACATGACAAGCACAACTGCAGATCGCAATACACTGCAAAAATACAGGTTTTGTTTAAAAATTGTCAGAGCAGGCAGATTTAGTTTTATATGAATGGATTTATTTACTTAGACAATTTATGCCTTGACTCAGTTCACTGAAGCCCTTGGCAAATAAGGCATTTCATACATTTTTTTTTGGAGTAACCACATGCTAATATTCATAGATACATGTCTGCTGACAATACGTACACAAACACGTTGTATTTTGATGGAAACCTTCATCAAGCAAGCCCACATCTGGGAACTCTTGCTCATGTGTGTAATACATGATTAATGGGCAAGTGAGAATGAGCCTTGAATGCTGTGAGTGGTTCTTAATGAAGAACGCTACAAATAATTTATATTAAGAGGAAAATTTATTATCTGGCATTGTTCAAGAGTAATCCCTATTAAATCCAGAAAAGAAATCAGGCTGTCACGGCTGTGTGAGCAGTCCAGTGTTGGTTATTGCTGCTGCTGCCCAGGGCTGACAGTGTCCCTGTCCCTGGGCTGTGGGGAAGGGCTCCTGGCTGTCCCCAGGCCCAGGGAGGTGTCTGATGCCTGGATCTGGGGCTGCCCCTATTGCCCCGCAGCTTTCCTGGCTGGGGGTGCTATGGATCCTGCCTGCACAGAGGCCCCTGTGGCCCCTAAATCCCTCCACAGGGAGCTGCCAGCCTGCAAGGCCCTAACCCTCTGCCTGGAGACCAGATCTGCAGGGGCAGTGTTTTTCGGTGATATTTGTCAAGCTTTAAAGACGTTATTTAAGAATTAAGTATGAAAAAAACTAAAAGCACCAGAGGAATTCCAGATAATAACATTTTATTTAAAACATCAGTATAGAATTCAGATCTGCTTCATAACTAACTCAATTGCTGCTAAACTCCACAGAAACTAAGTAAGTACCTCAGAGAGTCAAGTGACTAAAAGATAAATTAAAACTGCCAGTATCGAGTTGCTTTGAGGATTTTCATCATAATGGCGAAGGCAGTATAAAATCATCTGGTGTGGGGAAAATTACAATCCTGCTTCATTGATAGCAACAAATCATTTATGACTGAGATGAGCCCAATGACAAAACGCTTCCATGGCAATAGCGTGGTATGAAGTTAGGTCCTTCAGGGACTGCAAGGAAGACATGCTGCCTCCGAGAAATGCTGCTCTGCATGCCATGCTTCTCATCCCTGGACTGGGAAATACTCTAGAGAAAAAGAACCCATTTTCTCCTTAAAATGTGGGGTTTTAAAGAAATATTTATTGCACAAGCACAGAAGAAGAAATAGAACACTTTGTGTCAGAGAATTTAAAGTCACTTCAGTGCACAGTACTAAAATCTCACCTTGTTAAATGTTGAATTGTTGTAGGTGCAGTGGCAAATTAAGCAACAAGCAGTCAAATAACAGCAAAAAATGACTCAAATGTGCCCAAATAAATTCCTGTTATGCCAGCTATATAAAAAGGTGAAATTAAAGGCTGTATTCCTTCTCTTTAATGCTCCTGCAGAAAAAAAAAAGACCTTTCCAGCACTGCAGGTTTGTTTTCACAAGTTCTGAAATGATGACGTGTCATAATTGTACATGCACTGCAGTTATGAAAAAGCCAAAGTCAGAGTAGCTGTAGGAAGTGTGTGTTGGAATGACCATCAAATCAGTATTAAATAGAGGAAAAACCAAAGAGTAAGGAAAGAATCTGTAACATAGAAGAAAGCATGAAGGCAGAAAAGAATGGAAAAACCCACTATTTTCATTATTAAACCAGACTTTTGGAGGATTTGGCAAGATGGATACTGGCTAGTCAAAATAACAGTGATTAAAGAGGTATCTCCTCACCCACATCAGTGCTGGCTCTTGCAGTGCAGTGGCTCCAAAGGCAGCTGTTGCTCAAGATACATCAGGACTTGGCAGAGAGGGGAAGCAAACACAGACACACACGTACCACAATATTTTTCAGACTGATCATGTCAGTCATTTAAACTGAGTTTGGGAAGCCTTGCTTTAGACTTTCAGATGTTCCTGAAGAGAAGACAAATATTAGACTTCTCTTATTGCCTATTATTAATAATTACATATTTGTAAAGAGATAAATCTCAGGATTTCTGTTAATACACCTAACAACCATTTAATCTGTATCTCTCAAGAAAAGTCCTTCATTAGATTATTTTTATTCACTTGATTTAATTAACATAAATTCCATTACATTCTTTACCTGTTAATATTTTTCCATTTTATAAACTGTTCTGATAATCCATGATAAATTAGTAAGAATGACTTGCTTTTAACTGAAATTCCTCTCACTACCTCTCAGCCATTCACAATCATGACAGTTAGTGAAAAGGTCTTATGGCTAACACTTGAGAATTAGAGTTTCTCCTTTTAAAAAAAATTCATTTAGATAAAAACATTTCTATTGAAGGAAGAGGCATTCTCTTACAAGCTCTCAAAATACAGCCATACCAAAAATCTGTAGCTGAAGTAACTGGTTTTAGTTATTTGGTTTCTTTTTTTTGGTACATTTCCTTAGGAATCAAATTATTCTAATTAAGGCCTGCATTGATTTTACTTGACTGTAATGACAGTATTTCCTGAGACAGGGCAAAACTACGTGATAAAAAAATGAAAAGTTCATAGGGAGAGAGATGTGAAAAGAAATGGATATTAAATTCAGCTTTTTATGTTCTATTTTCTGCTGATTATAAATTACTTTTCAATCAACTCAAAATACACCTGCTATGCCATATAATGAAAAGAGAGACCGAATGTTACAGAAAATTATATTCTGCTAATAAAAGAATTCAGATTCATGTTCAGCAATTCTTTTTTGCTCAAATATTTCAGGTAAATCCATAGGACTTCTGTGCTGTATGGCTTTCAGAATAGGGCATTCTGAAAAGAAGAAATTGAATACATTATGGATGGGGTTCAGAAATTTCTGATGTGTTCTTTTCTGAGGTTCACTTTGCTTTAAGTCAGTTTTATTCTGGAAGCTACTCCTGAAAGAAGACTGTAGATGGGGAATAACCCCCCTAGCTGTATGTATATACATCTATAGCCACATATGTGTGAGCCATAGCCACTCAGAAAGGTGCCTTTAGATAATTTCATGAAAGTGCTGTCCTGATGCTCAGCGGTAGTCAAAAGTAAAAGAGAATATTAAGTAAGGATCTTTAATTAAGACTTTCTAATATGTACTTCTTAACAAACAGAAATCATCACTGAGTCGTAGAAATAAATGGCACACCCACTTCTTTATCGCTGTATGCACCTCTGATTCCTATTGAGAAAGGGATGCAACAAAGCTAGACATGATACAAAGAGGGAAGAAGCACATGATCAGAGGACAGAGCATCTACCATTTCAGGACAGATTAAAGAGTTAACCCCGACAGGCAGCTCAGCCCCACATAGCCGCTTGCTCGTTCTCCCTTAGTGGGAAGGGGGAGAGAAACAGAAGTGTAAAAGTGAGAAAACTCATGGGTTCAGGTAAAGACAGTTGGACAGGTAAAACCAAGGCTGTGCACATAAGCAAAGCAAAACAAGGAATTAATTCACTAGGCAGGTGTTCAGCAATCCCCAGGAAAGAAGGGCTCCATCATGCGTAACGGTGACTTGAGAAGACAAATGCCGTAACTCCAAACGTCCCCCCTTGCTCCTTTTCCCTCCAGCTTTTATTTCTGAGCATGACATTGTATGGTATGTAATATTCCCTTGTTCAGTTGTCAAGCTGTGTCCCCTCCCAACTTCTCGTGCACCCCCAGCCTTCTCACTGGCAGGGCAGCGTGACAAGTAGAAAAGGGCTTGATGCTGTGTAAGTGCTGCCCAGCAAGAGCTAAAGCATCCCTGTGTTATGGACACGGTTTTGGTCACAAATTCAAAATAGCACCCTGTGGGCTGCTATGAAGAAAAATTACTCTATTCCAGCCAAAACCAGGACGATATCCTAGCCCTTCCTGGTTTTAAAGAGTGATGACTGCAGAGGAATACCCTAGAGTCAGCTTATGAATGGGGCAACAAGGAAAGCATTATTCATGACTTCTCATAATATAAAACTTCATGGACACCAAATTAAATTATTAGGTTACAGTATTAAAATAAAAATAACTATTTCTTCAGACCATGCATAGTGAAATACTCAGGCTTCGAGGTCAAAAAGATCTAACTGTGTTCAGCCCAACTCATCAAGGACAAATCTAGCAGTGAATATTAAGCAGCTGGATGCAACTTTGACTTCAGATATTCCCAGGCTACTATAGGCTGCAAACTAGGAGAAAACATAGGAAAGAATAATTTTATCTATTGTTTTCTTCCCATCACTTTCTCTCCCCACATCCATCACATAGTCTTGCCAGAGGCAAACTGATCACCTGGGTTTATGTATGGATTGATATACTACTGCATTTATGTTCTTATTCCCAAAGAAGTTATTCAGAGGTGAACACAAACCAAGGGCGAGGAAGTGAAAATCATCACGCCTAACGTGAGCCGGTGTGACTGCAGTTATCTCTAAACATCGCAGTCCAGGACATCAGGAAGTTCAGTTCATGTTGCACATAAATAACATCTTTATGAAAAGGCTAAAAATGCATTTGTAAAAACAAAGCTTTCTGGAGATGTGAGTTAAACAGTGTCACCTTGGCAAGCAAATATTTAGAAGAATGGAAAAAACCCTCAGTGTTATCCACACATTTATATAAGCAGTACATGCAGTTTATGGATGGATGTTGTCATAACCTATGCTCACAATCACTTTGCTGTTCTCTGCAATTGACAGGGCAAAACATTTCTGCAAGAACATAAAGATAATGGCACAGTTAAATTTAGTTGACTATTTTAGTCTGAAAATTCAGCCTCTAAAGACATGTAATTGATAGTATATGAATGAGTCATGGAAACTTGCTTTTTATGAAGAAAATTACTAATGCTCAGTTCTGGCTTTTCTCATTACTTTTTATATCACCAGTTTCCTTCCAGTATGCAGTTTAGTGATCATTGATCCACAACATTTATAGGAAGTTAAATGTATTTCAGATGCTGAGTAACATGGCTCCTGCCATTTCAAAATGCTGATGAGTTTCCAAGCTATTCTACTTCCATTTTCTTTCTTTATGAGCAGGCCATTATTGACCAAGACTCTAATGATGAGCTCCTGCTTTCCTCAGGCTGGAACACATCCCTTTCACAGACAGCTTGCCAAGTCCTCTGCACTGTGCGTCCAGTCCAGCACAACTGGGAAGGTCAGCAATAACCGGCAGAGAAAAGGCACAAGACCGGAAAGGAAAAGGAGGTTCTGGGAGGTGCACAAAGGGTCCTTGGGTGAGCCCAGACAGTGGCTGATGTTGTGCTGCCCTCCACTCTTCCTTCTCCCACTCTGCCTTGCAAGCCTGCACTGTCACAGAGAGTCGTGCTAGGTGCATCCTTCCAGTTATACACACTGCCAGGTGTACTTCCAGTTATACACACTGAAAAGCCTCAAACTGGATGGAAACAGGAGAAGCCATAGAAGTTGTTATAATCTCACTCATTCACATAATATTTGAGATCCCCTTCTTATTTGTTATCCATCATATATGGACTATTACTCCTGGCTTTTGACCACTGGAAATAGCTGGTGTGCAGTTCACAGGGTGAGAAGCATTTCCACACTTCAAGTATTCCAGCAAAATACTCCCATTGTCACAGCTGCATGGGAACTGGTAAAACAGCTCTGCCCTCATTTACAATAGTACACATTTCAGGGACATCGCCACTGGTTTCTAGAAATAAGAATTTGGAGCTAGATACTTCAAAATGGCCCCTTTTAGGACAGAAAATAAACACAAATGCATTTTTACTCATTTAAATAGTTACTAGCATGTAGCCATACATGTTTCTGAGAAACAGCTTTGATCAACTGCATTTAATCAATTTAATTAATTCAACAGCACAGGAATTAGTCCATGGTCACAGTGCCCTTTGTCATTAAAAGTGTAAAAATTAAAAGTTAAAAAAATTTGTATCAGTAACTGGCACACAAAACTGTAAGTCCTCTAGAAAAAAGTCTATAGTCCAAACCACCAAACTATAAGTTAGGCAGAAAAGATTTGGATTAGAATAAGCACTGTAGAAAAAAAGCTGAAATGGTAGGAAATCCTATTTAAGGTAGAGGGAGATATCAAAAGAATTACTCAGGAATCAGGCTTGAGACTAATCTTATTTAACAGTAACAATGAATTAAATTCATAAGACCTTGGTCCAGAAATGTAGGAATTTACTAATGAAATCTGTTGATGGCACAAAGTCAAGAAAAATTATCATTATTGTTGTGTAAAGAAAAAGTAGTCACATGCAGATCAAAATGTTAGAAATGGGATTAAACATAATGTGAGATGGAAGCCCATTGAGCAAGGGGTTGTTATTGTAAACCAAATATGAACCAAAGTACCATTCTTGGAGGTTCCAAGACTTCGTTGGGCAAAGCTAAAGCTGTCATCATCCAGGGTGGCAACGGTTTTTGAATCATAAAATCATTTGGGTGGAAAAGTTCTTTACGATTATTGAGTTCAACCATAACCTGGCCACTACTAAACCATGTCTCTAAGTACCTCATTTGCTTGTCTTTTAAATACCTCCAGGGATAGTCACTCCACAGCTTCCCTGGGCAGCTCGTTCCAATGTCTGATAACCATTTCAGTGAAGAAACTTTTCCTAATATCCAATCTAAACCTCTCCTGGCACAATTTGAGGCGATTTCCTCTCATTCTATCACTGGTTACATGGGAGAAGGACTGACCCCCACCTCACTACAACCTCCTTTCAGGTAGTTGTAGAGAGCAATAGGGTCTTCTCTCAGCAACCTCTTCTCCAGACTAAACAGCCTCAGTTCCCTCAGCCGCGTCTCATGATTCTTGTTCTCCAGGCCCCTCACCAACCTTGTTGCCCTTCTTTGGACATGCTCCAGTGCCTCGATGTCCTCCTGATAGTGAGAGGCCCAAAACTGAACACAGTATTCAAAGTGCAGCCTCACCAGGGCTGAGTACAAGAGAAGGATCACTTCCCTGCTCCTGCTGGTCACGCTATTTCTGATACAAGCCAGGTTGCCGTTGGCCTTTTTGGCCACTTTGTCACACAGCTGGCTCATGCTTAGCTGCTGTAGACCAGTACACCCAGATCCGTCTCTGCCAAGCAGCTTTCCAGCCACTCATCCCCAAGCCTGTAGCATTGCACGGGACTGTTGTGACTGGAGTGCAGGACCTGGCACTTGCCCTTGTTGAACCGCAAACAACTGGCTGCAGTCCATTGATCTCCCTTGGAGACTGGAATGGGGATCCAGAGAGCTTTTCCAACCACATTTTATGTTTCTATGAGAATGAATGAGAGAATGCAAGACTGGTGTATTCATCACATCAGTGACTATGAACTGACATTGCCACTATGAGGAGGAACTTGGAGTTCCAGAAGGTGTTTGGTAAGGTATTTCCTGTAGAAATAAGAGGTGATTTGGGAAAATGCAGGTTTCAAAGAGGTACACTTCATACACCTGTAGTAACCTGTGCTCAGGAAAATTTAAATTTCACTTAAAAAGATGCTAAAAGCATAGGATAGAACTATGAGTCAGACAGGATTCGGGATGCATCTGACTAGACTTTTTAATTCTAAGAAGTGTGTCATAAAACACAAAACATTTGAGGGGTTTTTAAACATAAAATCAAGCTTTAGTGGAAAATAATCTAGGTCAATTAACATTTGAAAAAGTAAGTAAGGTAGAATAGAAGTAAAAGATCAAGAAAAGTAATATAGAGGGGCTTCTAAGGATACATTGCAATGTTATGGACTTACTTTTTTTTGAAAGCTCTGAATAACATAAGATTTGAGAGACTCCATCATGCTGATACTGTGGTAGCAGGTAAGAAGGGAATGGAGAGTAAGGATTTTCATCTCTCAAGAAAATCCCATTGCACAGACAATCTATTTCCCCCAGAATGATTTCGCAAGAATACAGGGCAGTCTACAAAGGTTTTAGTAAACTTGCACATACTCCCTGAAAAGGAGAAAACTGGCAGACGAATGGCTGATTTGCCCTTTTTATCATCCAGAAAGGGGATAGATTGTGTTAATGCTTCATTTTAGAACACTTTAGACACAACCCTGCAACATGCCAATTTAAAACTTCCAAAAATCTCTGCTCTTGAAGTTTCTGTGTTCTCTCTTCCTGTCAAGCCAGCCTGTCTGCTGGTAAATTTGAGGCTTGTCTCCATGCGTATTTTCACCAAAAGTTCCTAAATTCACCCCAAAATCATACCCTTAATCTTTTTTCTTTAATTAAAACTTTTTTTGAAGGAGCTGAAGAAGGGAGAGGGAGGCTATTTCAGGGTATGAGATGTGACTCAAAACAAGTCAAGTCTAAGGAAAGCTGAATTCATAACTAATAGCAGGGTTGAGGTTCAGAAGGAAGGTTTGGATTGTATCCTGGACTGCCACAGACTTCCCATATTATCTAAGCATAACTGGAATATTCAGTTTTCCTCCTAGGAAAACTGTGATTAGTTCTATCAAGCTAATAAACTGGGAGAATTTATTAACTGATATTTTTCAAGCACTTTGACACACTTGTTTGAGATAGTATAGAGCTGCAAAAGATTAAGATAAATTAGAGTTCATCAGTCTGCATAGCAGGATGTTTACACCTGCAACTTACTCTGTTTCTTGGTAGTAGTCTAAATTATTCATGCACTGCAGATTTTTAACATGAAATATTAGCACAATCTTATCTTTCACTTGATAAAACTAATTTTCTTTGATTTCTCTCTTCATAATTCATTCTTCATTCCTTTCCTTTCTGGTTTAAACAGCTTCTGACCCCTTTTTCCCACCCCCATTCCTTTGTCTACCCCAACTCTAGTGTGCCAAATTAACCATTTGCAGGGCAGCACGATGAAACAGAGTTCTAAGCTAAAAATATCCGTAATTTTCAGGGTGATTTTCTTTTGGGATAAATGTGCACAGAGGCAGCATTGTGCCTTTGCCAAGGTATCAGAGAACGAAGGTAAGACTGCTTAGCAGCACCCCTCATCTCCGCACAAAAATACTGTGACTCCCTTCCCTT